>NW_026555335.1:5938233-6000138 GCF_029017545.1 Prosopis cineraria
ATAATTATAATTTAAATTTTATATTTCATATAAATAAATAAATATATATATTTATCAAATAAATATTCAAATATATATATATATATATATATAAAATTCATTCACTCTATATTACATTCATTAAATCTAAACATATTTCAGATTCAACAATCTTGAACATTATAGCTCGAGTTGGGCTATTTTTGTGTGCGACCTTGTAGGCCTATATGAAATTGACAGTGGGCTAATTACACTATTAGCCTACAAGTTACAAGTGGTCTCTAACAAAACATTGTAATTATCCAATTCACATAGGGATCGATGATCCAATATAACCTATCATACAACCATATCACATTCCTTTTGTCACACAATATTTCGATCAAGTATGAGACATGAAATATCATTCTTCTTTATTTGACCATTATTTTCTCAATCTCTGAGTTGATTGACAATAGCAATGAAAAAACCCTTTTCATTATAGTATGGCCATACATTTCTCAGTCTTGCTCATTGAGGGGCCCAGTAATATCGCTCTCTTAATGTAAGGAACAAATTCTATCTTGACCACTTATATTCCTCTACATGATATCACTAAACTTAATCATAGCCTTTATGATCACCCAGTCAAAGGTGACTTTTGACTAAGTCAAAGTTCAATGGTCATCATGTAAGAATTCATGATGATCTTGGGTCAAAGGGCTTAATAATATAGTTACATATGAGATAAGCTTATGACTTGTACCATGCAGCTTTCTCATAGCAGGTTGGTCCAGCACCTTATACTCTTTCAAGTGCCTATGACTTTAATTTATATATCTATAATTAATTAAAGTCATACCGGTATTGTTTCATCTATGATCCCTCAAAGATAACTAATCAAGGACATTTAGGACAATCACTATAGTTTGTTCAGGGATACAGTTATCATATTGAACATGCAATTGTTATGATAAGAAAAGAGAAATTCAGTAAATAATAATATGTATAGTGCAATAATTAGCCCTAGGGCACAATTTCCAACACAATACACTAAAACTTACTTGTGCAACATATTACATCATATCAAATACTTATAATTCACAATTTGAATACTCAACCCCTTAATTTAAAAATATAAAAAGGGGAATTCAAGTACATTTTTCATTAAATAATTATAAACATCACATAATATGTCCAACTCTTACTTGTATTAGTATTTTGGTCCTATCACAGATATCACATTTCATAAACTCACTCCTTAGGGCCCAAAATATACATACAACTCACAAAACATATAATGCAAACAAGAACCAAAATGAACTATTCCTAGTTGGAAAATTTCAATTGTTACATACACATAAAGACTCAAAATAAAAAGACCTACTAATAGGATCACAGTCTTATGCCTCTGGCTATTTTTCTCTGTCTGATCCTCTTAAGATATTCTTATAGTATTGAAGATAATGGAATAAGTACAACCACTCAGTAACCATGGTCCAACTAACTCATACTAATGCATGTCAATTAATTTAAATGCAAATGGCTAATTAATATAAGATTTCAAACCACAAATCATTCTCTAGAACATAAAATCCACATTTTCAAGCATAAAGGCACATGCTCAAAAGATTATGATTAGTGAGCACCATTTCATATAATAGAATAACTAATCATATAGTCTATCAACATAATTTCTCATGGAACCAAGTTATACTCTCATTTATCAACATTAGGGTCACAATACATATAACCATGTGCCCCTTTTCACTATATGCATTTTCACACCTCTTTTATATCCTCCTTTTTTTCTGACATAAAATCATGGGCTATAGTACACTTGGATAGTCTATACTCTCGGACTTCCCTAGCATAAATACTTAAGAAGGGACTACTCGGCCAAGGTTTACTTAACTTACTTGTGAAACATAGTTTCCTCATTTTCTCACACTATAAGGTGTCATTTTTCTTAAAATAGCTTTCTCGTTAAACTAGTAGATAGCTAGTTAGGTTTAAGTCCCTTATTGAACTAATGAGATAGTCTCTCATTAAACAAGTAAGACAATATGTATATAAACAATTCAAACAAGCTATCAATTCAAATAAGGGCCCTATCATGTAGATTTAATTCTCTACTCCTCTTCCTATGTGAACTCTCACCTCTCATGATCATGTGATGCGTAGATATGCATTATTACAAGCAAACATTTACTCATCATTGAACCTAATCATAAATAGGACAATTACATAATACACACCCAATCAATTTATTGAACTCCACTTATCTATTTCATTAAACTTCTCATTCACAAATTCATTGAACTCCTTAACCTCACCTTTTTGTTGAACTTTACAAATTGATTCATTGTATCATATACATATCAGTCATTGAACTCACATTTCTCAACTTCATCGAACTTCAATTTAATCATTTAGCTCACAATTCACATCATTGACTCCCAATTAAACAAGTCATTGAACTTCATGTTTTCATAATCATTGTACCTTACCCATTAATAATCATTAAAATCTATAATTTCAAAATCATTAAATTACCTTAAATCACTACTTCATAGTAGGCTCTTCAAACAAAATAAGCCACATTTTGATTTTAATCAATCCCATACAATTCAATTATCAAATATCAATCAATAAACTAATTAACACACAAAAGTACAAGATAGAATTTCTCCGGTTACCTCAAAACTTTTGAGAGATCAAAAGTTTTACCCCTCAATTACTTACTCTCAAGGCTTTCAAGAAGTTTGAATGGTGCCAATAAGGTTACTCTATAAGCATTTATATTATAATTCATCAATATCCATAGTTGAGCTAATTTTCACCATTAACTTAACACTTCTTCATGCTTAAGATTCATTCTATACTCATATAAAATAATCATAAAGTTTCTTAGATTCCTTTAACCCTCATTAATATTATTGAGCTCTTTAATGATTATTAATGGAGTCACATTGTTCCCAACTAACTTATTTATGAAAATTTCACATATTAAATGCTTCTCAATCACCAATCATCATAACTTTATAAATACCATGTTTCATTAGCTTAATCTACTCCCATTAACTCTATTTAAGTCAATAGATTTAGACCCATAGCCTATATGGATCGAAAACCATCATTATTAACCAAACCCTAACTTCTAATACCAAGAAAATGGAAGAAGGAAGGAGGATTTAGGTAAGGAAGCTTACCTTTAATGTTTATGAGCTCCAAAATACTCCCAATACTCAAATTCTTCAAGTCTTAGCACTGCTCTTTTCATTTCTTTTCGCCTCTTCTTTATTTCTTTTCTCTATTGCATTAATTTTGTGATGTTATTACAGCAAAAAAGTATCCATGTGCTGTGGCACATAGCACAGAAAGTATCCCTTCAACCTTATCAAGACATACGCGTCATGGTGGCCTGATCCTCAAGCTGCGGTGCACGGCACAGAACCTTGCCTTCAAGATTTCTTCCTCTTCTCATTCTTGAGTGACCCAATTCTCCTTCGAACTCACTTCTAGGGTTAGAATTAAAATCAAACACGCTTGTTAGGCCTCTCTGGACACACTCCTCATTAATACACCTAATTAATCTAATTTAGTCTTAATTAATTCAGTTTAAAATCAAGGATGTTACATATTAGGCACTGGTATTTCTATTATCTTTAGAGGTACTGATCAAGCACATCTTATGTATATTGTCATTGAAGAATTTATGTTCTACTCATTTCTTATTATTGTGTTCTTTTTGTATAGATTAAGGATCGGCATAATGGGAACTGTTGTTGAGAGACTAAAGATGGATTGAAATAATTTCGATTTGAAGAGTGACAATTATGACTGGAATGGGAAATTAAACTCATCAAATTTCAATATATTCAATCATTTTGTTGGAATGAGATTTTCTAAAAAATTAGTTTCAAAAGTAATTCAAGAAATGGGGAAGAAAATGACATTAAACCTCCTTACGTTTATATGACAATGTTGCATTTACACCCAAAGGTGTTTAATGAATAATATCTAGATTATTATATTATATCACTGTAATGTAATGTAATGTAGTTTATATTGTCATTAGATGTAAAAGCATGTTATTGTTCAATGATAAATTGATTTGTTAGCATTCAATTTTTGTTCTTTTTACTTTAAGCTGGTGTGATTAAACTTTATATATAACAATAGTGACAATTAAGAATATCTTTTGATGTTTTCATAAAAAATGAGCAAATTTTCAAAATATTCATTTATGTTTTCAGAATATTCATAAGTGCTTTTGTGAAACATGAGTAAATTTTCAAAATAAACATTTGCATTTTTAAAGTATTTATATGTGTTTTTATGAAAAATGAGTAAATTTTTTAGAATATCCTTTCACGTTTGCATGAAAAAAGGAAAAAATTTTGGAATATACATTTATTATATTCTAAAAAGACAATATTGGTGCGATATCCAAACCTTAAATTCTGAGCCATATTCGAATATGCATTTTAGAATCCTAAAAATGTAATTTTTCTTTCATTCATTTGAATAATCATTTTGAATATGTTTTATGACCAAATGCATGTATCTTTAACCATATAAAACTTTTCTTTTATGATATACAACCATCCTTTAAGGAACTATAATTTTTCTTTCATTTATTCGAATAATCATTTTAGATATTTTAAAATTTTATACTTAGTGTCATGTTTTGAGACATATGCAAGTATTTTCAACTATATGCAATTTTTCTTCCATGATATGTAACCATCTTTAAAGGAAATACAATTTTCCTTCTATTTATTTGAACATACAGAAATGATATTTGAATATATGAAAGAAATATCATATAAACGACTCTTCTTTCATGATATGCAACCACCTTTCAAGAAAATATAACTTTTTTTCCATTTATTTAAATATGCAAAATTGATATTCGAATATAGTAAAGAAATATTGTATATGCAATTTTTTTCATGATATGTAACCACTCTTAATAAATTGTTGCCGCAGGACCTTGTTTAATATATGGATATTGAAGAACCTTGTATTAAGTATTGACATGAAATTATTGACAATGAAGGCCCTTGTAATATATTGACAACAAAGGACCTTGTGAAATATTAGTAGCGAAGGACCTTACTCCACTTTTTTTGCCTTTTTTTTCACAGCAAGGGCATTTATGTCATTTAGCCCTTAGCAATTAATGCAAGCAAGGGACCCAATTTTGGAATTTGACCTAAATCCTTAGCAAATAAATTTGTAATGAGGTTTTGGGCAATTTTCCCTATCTTTTCCCCCCGTTTTTGTAGTTTTATAAATGAATCCAAAACATGTGACTTGGTTGCTGTACGATCTCCTCCACTACCAAATCAGAACACCTAAGCCACAACCATACAAGGTCACGCGTACTGTGGTCCAATATAAGTATGTAACCCATATTACTTCTTAATAATTGGGCTGATTTTCATTTGTAAGTTCTCATAAAAATAGGCCTATATCTTGGTTTTTTTTTGGTAACTGCACGATTTTTCCATAATCCACAAATTTCTTGATTACAGTGAGAGCGTGAACATGATCAGACACGAAAAATTCCACTTCTTCAGGAAAAAAAAAATCACCCTAAAATCTTCACTTGGTAATATTTCCTTGAAAAGTCTTATTAATTTTAGAAGCGCGAGGCGAGAGATACTAAATTGTAAATATTAGTAATAATTTTTCTTTTTACCGAAAAAATTCAAAAGGAGGATTGTCCTCATCCAAGTGCGAAAATAAAAATCTTCTTAGAACCAACGCTCCAGTGCTGCCTTTGCTTAGCAATAGTAGCAGAGCCAGAGCATCCCGTGATGTGCCTTGTCTTTTTTTTTTTTTTTTGATCGAGACGTGCCATGTCTTTACTTAGTCATTTGATCTATTCATAGGAGTTAGTATTGCAAAGGAGTACGTCAGCTTTCTCGTTTCAATCTGAATTTAACTTGTCAAGAAAACGTTAAACTCTGAATTAAAACTTGTCAAACTCTGAATCACAACTTGTCATTAAAGTTTTGAAATCACATGATAATTTCCAAAAAATCTAAATTATAAGTTTGCAATATTATTGCACTCGTCAAAATCTAAATTACAACTTGTCTCTAAAATTTTTGTAGCCATTGATGGTGGTCCGGCCACCAGTGCCAAAAACCTGCTACTATAGGACCTGTTTTCATATAAGGATTTGTTTTATTTTTTTGCATTCAAATTTATTTTCAATTTGTTCCTTAGATTAAGTAGTTTCACAAGCTTTTGTCCTTTTACGCTAATAATTCCTCCTCAATTGATATTTTCTCATATTCTTCTTATCACTATCTTTTCCAATGCAAATTGGCAGAGTAATAATGGCGTGGTTGGCAGCTTGCTCAAGCTTGGTTTTGGTGGCTTTGCTTGCTCTTGCAGTTCAAGTAGTATACTTCTCACCCATAGACCCAATCATAGTTGAAAGGCCTCCACTCGCTTCTCCTTTCGCCGTCAACAACCATTTACAGAACGTCATCAAGCTCGGTGAAGGAATTCTGAAAGATCCGGAAGATGTTTGTGTGGATAAACATGGCACTCTTTATACGGCTACAAGAGATGGTTGGATCGTCCGATTACACCGAAATGGATCCTGGGAGCACTGGAAGAACATCCATAGTCCTACGATGCTCGGAATTACAGTCACGACACAGGGGGCTCTCATTGTTTGTGATTCTGACAAGGTATTCAATTGTTCTACTCTTTCATTTCCAGACTTGTTTAAGGAAGAACCATACGCAACTGGTTAGGCCTCTCACAGCTTTCTGAGATACAGGAGTATTTGATGTGCGTGTGCAGGGGTTGCTTAAAGTCACAGAAGACGGTGTCAGCGTTATTGTTTCTCAAGTGAACGGTTCTAAATTAAGGTAACAACTTTGTTATATAATCTTATTAATTGGAATTGGAAATGCTTCATTAATGCTTGGGGTTGCTGGTTTGGGCTTATCATTTGGGTAGATTGGCGTGTCCCCAAATCTATTGTGTTTGAGAAGTTTCCTCATTTGATTCTGGTGCGATTTTAACAGAAATGATAATGCATCTTTAATTAAAAAAGATGAATAACGAAGTCATCCTATAGCAATGAACATTATGAAACAAAATAACAATGAAAAATCACGAAACGAGATATTGTTGGACTATAGGTTTGCAGATGAAGTGGTGGAAGCGTCAGATGGAAGCTTATATTTCAGCATTGCCAGCACCAAATATGATCTACATGAATGGTATCTAGATGTGCTGGAGGCAAGACCTCATGGGCAATTGCTCAAGTACAATCCATCCTTAAAAGACACCTCTGTTTTCTTAGATAATCTGAGCTTTGCCAATGGCGTTGCTCTCTCAAAAGACGAAGACTATCTCTTAGTCTGTGAAACATGGAAGTAGGTCTATCTCAACTCTTAGCCAACATATACTTCCTTCTTTTCTAATATATATATTTATTTATTTATTTATTTATATGTTAGTAGCTTTATTTCCTGTAAATCAGATACAGGTGTCTGAGGCACTGGCTCAAAGGCGAGAAGAAAGGCAAGACAGAGACTTTCATTGACAATCTTCCTGGTGGACCTGATAACATTCATCTTGCTCCTGATGGCTCTTTCTGGATTGCTATGCTTCAGGTAAATGTTAATTGGTGAACTACGTCGAGTTCAAACTAGTTGTATTGAAATGATTTCTTTTTCACTTACAGGTCACTGATGAAAAACTGGGGTTTGTGCACTCTTGGAAGGTATTGAAGCACTTGGTGGCCTCATTTCCAACACTGATTAATGTCGTGAGAGGTATTTATAAGAAAGCAATGGTGGTAAATGTGGGGAGCGATGGTGAAATAATTAGAATATTTGATGATGATGAAGGGAAGGTGATGAATTTTGTGACCTCAGCTTTGGAGTTTGAGGACCATCTTTATTTGGGAAGTCTCAATTCCAATTTCATTGGGAAACTACCTTTGCGCATTGAAAAATAAACTAGCTATCTACTGATCGATGCAAGTTAAGCTTTCATTTCAAGTCATGGTTCTGTATTCCGTCTGTATTCTCAATTCAGTGCCTCTTTTCTGGTTTCATGAATATGAATGATCTGACTTAGCTGTTTCTTTTTTTAGACTTACAGTAAATTACTATCTAGATATTGCAACATATTAAAATTCAAATTAATATTATAAAAAATTATTTGTATCATGGTTTAAAATATTTTGGAAACAACATAACTGATAACACAGATTTTCATTTGATATATAGTATAATATAAATTTAAAAATAATTATTTTTATTTAATAATATGTTATTCCCGTGCATATTAAAAACTTAAACTTCATATTTTATTTTTGAATTTATTATCCCATGCACTTGATATATTATAGATTATTTAATAATTAAAAGCTAATCTAGAAAGTACAAATAAATATGTTAAAAAGATATTATAAAACTTTTCATCTAAACAAAAACTTATTATATTTTATAATTTGCTACCCATGCTTATTTAAAATTTTAAAAATATATTTTATTTTAAAATTTATTACCTGGTGCATATTAAACATATAAACAGAAACTATTTTTTAGTATTTTTACTGTCATATTAAAATAAGTGTAAATAAAAAAATATCTTATTATAATTTTAAAAGGGGGAATAAAAAAGGTAGCACAAAATGTAAGGAAAAGAAAAAAAATGAAAAATATAACTTAAAAAAAATGAGAGAATTGTGTTGAAGTCTCACACAAAAAAAAATTAATTTATCATAAAATTTATTAATAAATAAAATAAGGTTATTATATTGTCAATAATTTTAAGTTAATTGTTAATGTACTTTATGATAATTGTAGGAGCTTATGTAATTTTCCTTTAAAAAAAAAGAACAAAAGGCACGATTTTCATAGCACTGCTGTTCGTTGCATCCAACTTTCAGGATGGTGATAATTGGTAATTGATGAAATATCTGGGTCATTGGCTATGGTACGAACAAATCGTCTGAGGAGGGATAAGCCTCGTCATTCTTATCATAAACTGCCTGGTACCTTGGAAAGTCCCAAGACTAATAATGGCGTTGTTGGCGGCAGCCTCAAGCTTGGTTCTGGGGGCTTTGCTTGCTCTCGCAGTTCAAGTGTTGTACTTCTCTCCCATTGACCCCATCATAGTTGAAAGGCCTCTACTGTTAGATTCTCCTTTCCCCGTCAACAACCATTTACAGAACATCATCAAGCTCGGAGAAGGCATTCTGAAACATCCCGAAGATGTTTGTGTGGATCAACATGGTATTCTCTATACAGCTTCCAGAGATGGTTGGATCATGCGGTTACATCGAAATGGGTCCTGGGAGCACTGGAAGAACACTCATAGTCATTCAATGCTCGGAATTACTGTCACAAGACAGGGTGCTGTCATTGTTTGTGATTCTGACAAGGTAATCAACAGATCATTTCTTTCATCAGCAAATTACTTGGCTTGGCTACGGGCCTCTGATCTAAACAGACAAGACTTTCATGAGCTTAATTTATGAGATTTAGGAGTACTGTAATCTAATGTACAGGGATTGCTTGAAGTCACAGAAGATGGTGTCACAGTTCTTGTTTCCCAAATGAAGGGTTCTAAATTAAGGTAAGAAAGTAACTATGCGTGATCGTTTTCGAAGGTTTTCGGAATTGTTTTTGCATCCTCCTAGGGCAGCTAGCTAGGCTTTCTCGATTACTGTATGGTGAAGACACAAAACAGAACAGTTTGTACAATAAGGCAGATTTTATTGTTGGTAAATGAGAGAAGAAATGATGACTATATAATTAAATTTGTGTTATATACAACGATACAAGGTTTGCAGACGAAGTAGTAGAAGCTTCAGATGGAAGTTTATATTTCAGCGTTGCCAGCACTAAATATGATGCACGCAATTGGTATCTAGACGTGTTGGAGGCGAGACCCCATGGTCAATTGCTCAAGTACAATCCATCCTTGAACGAGACTTCTGTTTTCTTGGATAATCTGAGCTTTGCCAATGGCGTTGCTCTTCAAAAGACGAAGACTATCTCTTAGTCTGTGAAACATGGAAGTAGGTCTATCTCAACTCTTAGCCAACACATACTTCCTTCTTTTCTATTATATATATATATATATATGTTAGCAGCTTTATCTCCTGTAAATCAGATACAGGTGTCTGAGGCACTGGCTCAAAGGCGAGAAGAAAGGCAAGACAGAGACTTTCATTGACAACCTTCCAGCCGCACCTGATAACATTCTTCTTGCTCCTGATGGCTCGTTCTGGGTGGCTTTGGTTCAGGTAATTCATTAAAGTAATTAATTAATCCACTAGCTAGGGATCGAAAGTTTAAATTCAAATACAGATATTGAGTTCATGCCTTTCAAAACTGATGTCACATACAGCTCACTTCTGAAAAGATGGGGTTCGTGCACTCTTCAACGATATTAAAGCGCTTGGTAGCTACGTTTCCGAGCCTAGTTAATGTGGTTAGTGGAGCGTATAAGAAGGCGATGGTGGCCAACGTCGGAACCGATGGTAAGATAACCAGAATATTTGATGACGACCAAGGGAAGGTGGTGAGTATGGTCACTTCAGCTTTGGAGTTCAAGGACCATCTTTATCTTGGAAGTATCAATTCCAATTTCATTGGAAAATTACCACTTTGAAACCACAACTAGCTTAAATTCCACTCTGAATCCGATTTCATTTCCAGTCATGGTTCTGCGTTCAGCCCATGAATCCTTGATTTAAGAAACGAGTTTATACTTTTATGGCTTCTGAACTGTTTATTAGTTTATTACTTTTCCTCTGTTTTAAAATTTATATAAAATATTACTCCACGAGAATATAATTATACTATCATTTAATGCAATACTTCAGAAAGATGAGACGCAAATCACAATTGTAGCTAATTGAATGAGGTATAGTTGGAAAAAACAAACAAACAAACAAACCAGAATATTGACATATTCCCAATTTCTAATTATTATTTTTTTAAACCAATTTTTGGGCCAGGTCGGGCCACAGACAATGTGCCATCCACCTAGCCTATGATACTTACTACAAAAGAATTTAATCTAACTTGCATAATTTTAAAAAATTTAGTTAATCACAATAATTATGTCTAAAATTAAAATGTTTATATTAAAATATCCTTGTACTTAATATTTACCTTTTCTTTTAATTTAATGATTGATATTATCCATTTAGAAGTGACAGTTTTTAAAAAAATGTAATTAAAACTTATTAAAATTTATATTTTTGCTTATAATAAAAAGCAAAGAAACACAGGGTAGCTTCTTAAAATGTAATTAATGTTTTTTAATTTATACTTAATATATTTTTATTCAATCAAATGAGAATAAGAAAATTTTTAAGTTTTAATAATATTAATAATAAGAGTTTGATATAAAATAAATAATATATAAAAATAAAATCACATGAGTAATGTATAGAGTATTTTTAATTTAAAAAAATTATTAAGAATTATAAAATTATTTTCTAAACAAAGATATTTTGAACTAATGCAATTATATTTTTTATTAAGAAAAAATTTATTTAATTTTTTAATTTTCTTACTTTTTTTTTATACTCATTCAATATCACAAGCTTCAATTAATTCAAATTAATTCAAATTCGAGCACTGTAGAGCCTTAAAAAGAGTGGCTCTCTTGAGCATATTTTTTCTATTCCTATCACTTGAGGGATCAAACTGATGGTTAAGAGAACCCAGACATTTTCATTTGAACCTGATTTTTTTTTAACTTTTTTTTGTTTATTATAAGATTTTTACAATGAGTTGTGAGACAAAACTTGGCCTAGATTAGTAGGAGTTTCGGCCAGCTCATCTTAGTCAAATGAATACTTTTTTTTATTGTCTAAAATATCCTCACAACCCATAATTATGAGACTAAGAGGGTTTATACATTAAGAATTCAAACCCCCTTAGTCCATGAACACTTTTAATTAGTTGCCCTGGTTTTCATTGGTGCGGAAACATCTTTTGGGATTTCAATTAACTTTGGGCTTTGACCCTCCTTGTTTACCCCAAATAAAAACAAACAAAGCAGATGTCATAAATTATTATTAAAACTCCAATGAATAATGCGATCTTAGAATTCAAAATGAATTAGTATAAAAAAAGAATTCAAAATAAATTAATTTTAATTTGACCATTGGTAATCGGGTGAAATGGAGATGATTTGATTATTTTGTAATTAAGATTGATGATTTAAATTCTTTTCTTTTTGTAAAAATTGATGATTTAAATTCTGTAGATGAAAGAAATTACGTATTCAATTCACGGACAATATTTAAATTTGTTAGATTGTTAGATAGAACTAAAAATTATATATTTATATAAGAAATTAAATTTAAATTTATTGAAAGCACGTAATCCGTAACTAATTAACTTACAATATCTACTCATAAATTATTGAGTATCAAACTACTTAAATTTAAATCTATACAATATAAAATTCTTTTTTAAGTAAAATATCAATAATTACATAACATTTATACTATATTGTAGAAACGAAGTATTATTCATTTTTTAATAAATTCATGTAAATTTTCTTGTGAGATATATATACATATATTCACACTTATTATTCAATCTAGCTCATCTTGAAACAAGTTATGAATTATGAAATTATTATTTTTAAAATCAGATTAAACCGGTTGGTTTGACCGGTAAACCAGCGACCCGATCATATGTCCAGTTTGGCTTTGCATTTCAATGTGGCATATGTTAAACCGAGTTAACCTGGCTCAACTAGTGAGATGAGTTAGGCGAGTTGAATTTCTTTTAAATATTCTCACCCTAAAATGTGGGGGCAATAAAATAAAAAAATTATTGAAACAACTTAGGGTGAGAAAATGGAGAAGAAAAAAGACCTGCAGCTCTATACTTCTTCAGATCTTCGATCTTCGTCTCCTCATGTTCGCATTCTCACTTCTCAGTCTGTTCTCGACTCTTGTCTAATCAATCCATCGTCCACTCGTCTCTAACTAGGGGCCACTGAAGCACTGCTTATCCTGTCGTCCATCGTCCCTAAGCAATGACCTCTCTTTGATCTTCAAGCTTCTTGATGTTCGATAAAAACAAAAAGAAGAGAAGAGAGATGAACATGAGTGCTAAAGAGGTTGGAGAAGAGATTTTGAGTGCTGAAGAGGGAGACGTGTTTGGAAAATGAAATGAAGAAAGTAAAGAAAGCAAACATAGAGAAACTTGAGATCAGATATGGGGAAATGAAATGAAGAAAGTGAAGACAGCAGGCACGGCAAAACATGAGACGGGAAACATCTTTCAAAACAACTATTTACAAAAATTTTATATTATATAATATCATTTTTTAACAAATAAACATACTAGAAAACATGATAAATGGAGTCGTTTTCACTATCAAATAACTATCTGTAAAAGCAAAAAGTTTTTTGCCAGTTAAATTTTATTATCATTAAATTAAAATTTATTTTTTATTAAAAAAATTGAAATTTATTTCTTATTTAAATTATTTTATTTTATTATAACGGTCTAATTTCGGTTTGATTTTTGATTTGATCACGATTAAATTCTTAACCCCTGATCCCTTATCTCAATTGATTTAACGGCCGGTTTGTTATGATGTATCAACTGATATTAGCAAAAGTGTTCATCGCAGTCTAATTAAGAGGGATTTATCTATTGCTCTTACCATCCTAAAAAAGATTAATCCCTGCTGTCAACGAAATATACCTTTTTGACTTGAAAAAAGAGAGGTGATGATGTGAATATTACTGACGAAAAAGTAACATTTCTAATTTGTTCTGACTTCAATTTGACCAATACCATATAATTGTATGAAAAAAAGAATGAATGAATGAATGAATTTCACTCTCATTAAAAGCATTAGGTTTAAAAAGTATTTTTAATCCTATAATTTATATAAAATTTTAATTTAATTTCTTAATTTTATATAATTTTTTTTTTGTTTTTAACTATAATATCATTAATTTTAAATGACTATTTTTAGTGCCCATCATTTTTATTTTAAAAAAATTAAACTTAATATGTTCATGTTTAAAAATATTTTGTTAATATTTAATAATTTAATGTAGGAATTTTTGGTTGACGAAACTAACCACACTAAAAAACACTTTATAAAATTAAAAAATAAAAATAAAATTTTATATAAAATTAAATAATTTTTTTACCAATTAAAAAATTAAATGTATACTTGTGCTTAACATCAATTGCAAATATAACTCACAATATTCAATGCATTTCACATTTTCATTGAAACATGTACTATAACACAGTCAAGTCCATGATTATTAAATTAAATGGATTCCGCAATCTTAACAATTAAATCTAAAATGGATTTCTGGTAAAAAAACAATTAAAATGAATTTATTTTAATTTAAACACGGGTAATTACTAACCTAACTCGAAAACATTTGCAGCATTATTGAACATTTGTTCATCAGTTTTCTTGAATTTTGTGCCATTCTTGAAAAGTAGAAACAACGTAACGCCTGAAGCTTTAATATATCCATGTATACGGTTCATGCCAGTCTTGCGTGTAGCAAATTCCAAGAGTTAACAATGGAGTGGTTGGCAGCCTGCACGAGCCTGGTTCTGGTGGGTTTGCTTGCTCTCGCAGTCCAGGTTCTCTACTTCTCTCCCATAGACCCAATCATTGTCGAAAGGCCTCCATTTTCGGCTTCTCCTTTCCCAGTCAACAACCATTTACAGAAGGTCGTCAAGCTCGGTGAAGGAATCGTCAAACATCCCGAAGATGTCTGTGTGGACAAACATGGCACTCTCTATACGGCTAGCAGAGATGGCTGGATCCTGCGATTACACCCTAATGGGTCCTGGGACCACTGGAAGAACACTCATAGTCATACCATGCTCGGAATTACTGTCACGACACAGGGTGATGTCATTGTTTGTGATTCCGACAAGGTGATCAATTTATCTACACGCTTTCTTTTCCAAACTTGATTACTTTCAGAAGACCGATATATAGACACCATTTTATACTGTCTAGGCCTCTGATTTGATGAGATTTTCTGCTTACTCAGATTCTGGGGTATAATTTGATGTGCAGGGGTTGCTTAAAGTCTCAGACGATGGTCTCACAGTCCTTGTCTCTCAAGTGAACGGATCTAAATTAAGGTAAGAACGGTGCCATATAATATCAATTGGTATTGCAAGATTGCCTTTAAACTTGTTTTTCTTCCCCCAAGGGAAAGCTGATTGGGCATTATTATTTGCCAAAACTGGTTTGCCCCCAAATCTAGCACGAATCACTAATTGGCTAAAGTAAGAATTAGGCATGAGAAGATAGGCCTTGCTTCTCAGAGGTCCATACCAACAATGAGGTCCGCATTCCCAGTCAGTTAGACTTTTGTGTAGATTGGTTTTTCCCAAAATTAAATTTGTATCGTCAAAGAGACGCTTTAGTTGAACTGTTGAAGAGTCTAACTCAAACATCAAAGTCATGAATAAATAGTTGGTCAGTGTTCAAGAGACGCTCCATTAACACAACTAACGGTGCAAAAATAAATCAGTAATTAGTGAAGTACTTAGCAATACTTGGTTTTGGTGTTAACGTGGGCTTGGACTGTGAAGAGGCCTGCCACTTTGGGCCTAGAAGGGATGTACGGACCGCGGGGAAGGAGTGCAGATACATAGGCAGAGGAAATGCCAACTGGGAGGCGTGATGGATGAACTATTGAGTCTTTCTATCATTCTGACATTTCTCTCGTTAGATCTGGCCACAGTCCTCGTGACAGCGAAGTTTCTACCAAATGATAATGATATGAACTCCACATATTTACTTCAAACGAAAAACACAACTCAGTAATCTTTTAATTTGAAATGTTTGAACTAATCAGTAAACAAGTGAAAGTGGTAAATGACTTTTTACCCAGTACACTAATGATTTGATTTGAAATGTTTGTATACAGGTCTGTAGATGAAGTGGTGGCAGCTTCCGATGGAAGCTTATATTTCAGCGTTGTGAGCACCAAGTACGATGTGCACAATTGGTATCTAGATTTGCTGGAGGCAAGACCTCACGGCCAAGTTCTCAAGTACAATCCATTCTCAAATGAAACCAGTGTTGTTTTAGACAATCTGAAATTCGCCAACGGCGTTGCTCTTTCCAAGGACGAAGGCTATCTCGTGGTCTGTGAAACTTGGAAGTATGTCTATTATTTTCACCAACCAACACACATTGTTTCGCTTCCCAACTCTTGACACGCTAATACTTCATTTCCTATAAATCAGACTTCGTTGTCTGAGGCACTGGCTGAAAGGAGAAAAGAAAGGCAACACACAAATATTTATTGATAACCTCCCCGGTGGACCTGATAACATTCATCTTGCTCCTGACGGCTCTTTCTGGGTGGCTTTGGTTCCGGTAAAGATTTTTTAAAGTCACTAATTAATTAATTAATTAATGTTGCATCATTAAACATGAAATGATTTCCTTCAAATAAAAACTGATGTGATGTGATATGCATGTGCTTTTGGAGAAGCCGGCTTTTGTGCTGTCTTCCAGCTCCAAGTTATTAAAACACTTGATGGCTTCATTTCCAAAACTAATCAGTGTGGTGGCACCGCCGATTAAGAAGGCGAGTGTGGCAAATGTGGGAAACGACGGTGAGATCATTCAAATATTGGATGATGAGGAAGGGAAGGTAATGAGTTTGGTCACTTCAGCTTTTGAATTTGATGGCTATCTTTACCTGGCAGATCTCAATTCTAACTTCATCGCAAAATTACCATTACCTGCTGAAGCCATGTCCGCCTAATCAATAAACTTTTGTCTCAGCTAATCGCCTTTTTGTTCTTCTTCTTGTTTTTTTGGCCTCCTATATTATATTACGGTATATTTATGAAATGAAGGCACGAGAAAGCTGCCTAGAGATAGATCGTGTAATCATGTATCTCGTGTGGTTCACAGTACATCGTGACTTCGTACCCGAATGTGACAAATACGTCGACGCTTGGCATCGCACCAAAAACATTTCGTCATCATGACTCTTGAACTTGATGGAATTATATTTCCAAAATTTATTTTTTTATTTATATAATTCATATTATTTCAAAGTTCAAAATTACTTTATAAATTTTCCATGCATTTTTTAATGGTCTTGAATAAAATGATTCTTCGCGAAAATATTTAGCATTTAAAAGGTAGTACAAGAAAATTGTGTAGCAGAAAAAGTTTAGGGACAATTTCATGCTATATTTTAAATTTTAGTCAAAACATAATATTAAAAAAATTAGTTAAAACATAATCACATTCAAGAAAGGTATAAAGTCGTCAGTTCCTCAAAAAAGTATCATCTTGCTTTCCCAAATAAGATGTTTTAGATTTTTTTTAAATAAGACCTTTTAAAAAATATGTAAATATATTAATTCGCAGATCTCTTAGGCAAAAATATTATATACACAAAATTTTTTTTTTTGTAAAAGAACTACTTTCTTCATATCAAATTATAAAAAACTTTTAAAAGAATTTTTTTATCTCAAAATATAAAATATTTTAGATAAATTAAATTTTTATTAAATGTATCAATTCTAATTTTACTTTCTCTCCTTATAATTAATTCTTATTCCTTCTTTTTCCAATATATTAAAAAAATGATATTTTTTAAAAAAATTATATTTTTATTTTAAAAAGATAAAATTATTAAATATATTTAATAAAATTTATTAATACATGATATTTTAAAAATATTTTATAATTTAAGACGGAAGATGTAAAATGCACCCAAAATTTTAATAAGATTGGAAAATTGCTTATCCAGTTCATCGTTACTGCTTATAGAGAGACAGAGAAGAGAAACTTACAAAAAAATGGAAAGGGAAAGCGATGGCTACAAGGAAAGGATCATTATAATCATAATCGTTATTATATTATGTTCTAGTGTATATTTAGGAAAAATCCTGACCTATATTTAATATTTCATTGATTAATTAATTTTTTATAAATAATAATATAAAATCCTTAATAAAGTGTGCTACATTTATGAACTCATTTCCACAACCCACACTAATTAATTGCTATAATAATAAATAAGAAAATAGCACCCACACTCCTCCTCCTCCTCCTTCACAGAGGGCTATTATTTTTCCTTTGAACCAGCGTGATATCTTTTCAACTGAGGTTCAGGCATCGTGGTCCCTCCATTGTTATTCATTTTCCGTCGGCCGCGATCTCCGCCATTCCCCTCACCTGATCAGGTCTCTCTTTAAGATTTCGTTTTTCTGAAATTATTCCAAATTGCCCTTACTTTATTCAAATTATTATTTCTCTATGCTTTCCCCTCTCTTCCTAATAATCTTCATTTCAGGAAATTATTCTCCGCTGGGTAACTCTTCAATCTTACCGTTATTGTTCTTGATTCACCAACTCTTCGTTCGGGAACATATTATATTACAATTTCTCATCTGTGGAGGCTAGTTTCTCGTGGATTCAGCAAGTTGTTGTTCTGTATCTGAATCAGGTAAAATCACCTTTTGTTTTTGATATGACGGCGGCTAATTAAGTTGAGGTGCTTCTTCCAAAAAGGCCAGATCCATTTTTTATTTTGAAAAGGGAAGCGCAGTGGTTGAATTGTCTGTTTTTAATATATAGTTAGCCAATGTACTGAGATACGCGATATGTTTTTATCTTCTTTAAACTGACATCAAATTGATTAAGGTTGTCATCTCTTGTTCTTTCTGTCTTATCTTTCTTTCACTTGAGCTGAAACAGTTGTTAAAAAGGAAAGGTTGTAAACTTATTTTCTGCTTGTGTTTAGACTCTAGTGTTTTGATCTTTTTAAACAGTTTGTGATTTGTGTTCCCTTTATGTGAAAATGTCGGGTATGAATGAAGCTCAAAAATAGTGCATCTGCCCTGATTTTGTTGAACTTCTCTTTTTGCCCCCTAATCTAGTTACAATACCTTCTTATTATAAGTTTCATAGATTTTTCGTTTATTGGACCTAAGGTTCAGGACACTTTTTGTTTTTGCAGGATGAAGGGAGGCTTAAATGGGTTGAAGGGTAAAGAAATTTCACTTATTTCCATTGTTCTCATGTCCGCGACTATTCTTTTATGGACCTGGGAGAAAACCCCAGGTCTTACAGCCTTTCTTCCTCCTCAAACACAACTGCAGCTATCTTCAGGTTCCATCAGAGAATTCCTTTGGTTCTTGATATTCTATCAACATGGCAATATTAATCAGTTTTTTATTTTTTTCAATGAAGGTGGAAACATATGTATTGTTATTTTTCCATTAAAAATTTTCTGACAGTGTTACAGAGTTATCCTTCTATCTGAGTTCGGACTGTACATGTCCTCTGTTTGTCTTAAAATCAGAAAATCCCATCACATATTGTCCTGTGGTGTGGTCAAAATGGACATTAAATTTTTAGCATCTTCATAATAAATACTACTCTGTGCTCCAAACTTAGAAAGTTCCAGCTAGGTAGTAAGCACACATTTTTCCTGGTGTTTTATTTATAGCCGTTGCTGCATTTGCTGCAGAAGTAGGTGGAGGTGGAGGTGGCTCTACCAATAAGCAGGAAGAACTACAATTAAATGGAGTGACTCAAACAGTTTCTGCAGAAAGCTCTTCTAGAAGGAGCATTGATGAAAGCCATACAATAACTACTACACTTACAGAACGTAAGATACTGTTTTATGTTATCCTCGTTGACAATATGTCCCTCTTGGGTGGCATCCTCTATATCAATGAGTATATGTTCACCTTTATATGGAGCTGTTTTGTGCTTAATCTGGTCATTGCTGTTGTAGTGAATCTGTAATGCCTATTTTTATCGTAACCTATCTGGTATGTTAAATGCAATGCCATGATGCAGATATGTTCTTCCAAAATCCCATACATGCTAATATCAATATAAAATGAGTTTCAGCTTTCAACATCATTTTAGCAGTACAACATTTAGCAATTCGCATATAATCTTTCAGTTCTCTCACCTGTTTCTTTGAGCGTATACCAACTCAATGCTATGCTAAATCTTGAACCTTCTCTCTCATTGTGTGATATTGTAGAAATTCACTCAAAGTCATCGGATGACAAAGCTGAAGTAAAAGAAGTCCTAGAAGCTGGGAACAGTCACATTGCACAAACTCTTTCCA
Source organism: Prosopis cineraria (assembly GCF_029017545.1). NCBI lineage: Eukaryota > Viridiplantae > Streptophyta > Magnoliopsida > Fabales > Fabaceae > Prosopis > Prosopis cineraria. The sequence continues at coordinate 5,958,341 of NW_026555335.1, forward strand.
ATCCAGAAAAAATTAATGAAAATAGGCATCAAGAAGAAGGGAAGGAAGCATCAAAAGAAGCAGAAAGTAGAACAGACGTTGTAGCTTCAAATCAGTCTCCACAAATACGCTATTCAGTTGATAGAAAAGACAACGAAAATTGGAATAATGTTACAGAACATAAAGGTAACGGATTTTTACTTGACATACCAAGCTATTGTATTGTCCATCAAGTTCCTGACATGTTCAAACTAATTCAAATATCTATATACATGTATATATTGTCAGTTGAACTAAAATTAATACATGTTCTTGCAATGGCCTTTCAAATAATGAATTTTTACTTTGGAGAATATCTCTAATCGTTTCTGAGAAACTAACTTTTTTGTTATTTATAGACCAGTTTCGAAACCTTCAAGTATCATTATCAATGGTTTGACAAGAGTTACCATTCTGTTTGTTCCTTCCATTTGTTGGCAGGGGCATGCTAGGTAGCGCTTAATCATTATTCTGAGTGGGTTTTGTAAATGAGAAACTTTATACATCTCCATGGTCCTGAATTGGGATGATAAAATTTATACTGCATATGTAAATTCTGCTCAGTGGCTCCACCCACCAGTGAACAGGCTACTGCAACAGTGATTTTGTGCATAATTGTTGGACTTATGAACTTTCTATTAGTAAGTACTGTCTAAGTAATGATTGTTCTCCTGTTGGCCCTTTCTCCAGCCTGTAACTTTGCAAAAGGAAAATGGGTTCTGGACAACAACCGGCCTTTGTATTCAGGGTTTGAATGCAAGCAGTGGCTGTCAGCGATGTGGGCTTGCCGGTTGACACAGCGTACAGATTTTGCTTATGAGAACATTCGATGGCAGCCAAAAGATTGTCAAATGGAAGAATTTGAAGGATCTAAATTCTTGAGAAGGTATTTCATTCTTTTCACTCAGTTGAGGAATGCTTGATTAAGTATAAGTTGTGCTGAAATTTTTTCATTCTTCAGAAAAAATAACCCATAGATGTCTGGTCAATTAATGATGTTCTTTGTGTATTTAGGATGCAAAACAAAACTCTAGCTTTTGTTGGAGATTCATTGGGCCGGCAGCAGTTCCAGTCTTTAATGTGCATGATCACAGGTGGCAAGGAGACAACTGATGTAGAAGATGTGGGGAACGATTATGGGTTGCTTTTAACTGAGGGTGCTGCTCGTCCTAATGGATGGGCTTACCGTTTCCCAAGCACCAATACTACCATCCTGTACTACTGGTCGGCAACTCTTTGTGACATTGAACCTATTGATTCAAATAACCCCAATACTGAGTATGCCATGCACCTTGATCGGCCACCAGCATTCTTACGTCATTTCATTCACAAGTTTGATGTCCTGGTTCTCAACACAGGTCACCACTGGAATCGAGGAAAGCTCAAAGGTAATAGATGGGTAATGCATGTTGGTGGTGTGCCAAATACAGATAAGAAAATAGCAGTGATTTGGGGTGCCAAGAATCTGACAATTCACAGTGTTGTTAGTTGGGTGAATTCACAGCTTCCTAACTATCCTGGTTTGAAGGTATTCTTTCGGACCATCTCCCCTAGGCATTTTTTGGGCGGGGAATGGAACACAGGAGGCAGTTGCAACAACACTGCCCCCATGTCCATTGGAAAGGAGATAATAGATGAGGAGTCTACCGATAAAAATGCAGCGCATGCTGTGAAGGGAACAGGGGTCAAACTCTTGGACATAACGGCAATTTCTCAGCTCAGGGATGAGGGTCATATTTCACGATTCAGCATTACTGCCAAGCCTGGCGTGCAGGATTGCCTACATTGGTGTTTGCCAGGTGTTCCTGATACATGGAATGAAATACTCTTTGCACAAATATAGTAAGTACATGATGCCAAATGAAGAATATTTCGTTGGTCTCGAAATGGCCAATTATAGCCATTCCATGGCTTTGAGGAGGTTATGGGATGAAAGACGAACTTCTGAGCTGATCTGGCGGGAGATTCAAAGTTGTTTGGTGCGGAGACACGCTCACATCGCATTGATCATAACACGTTTTTATTGCTCCTTTGCATGCTAGCGAAGTAGGAAAAGAAGCTCCTGGAGATGGTCACTATGAATTCGGATTTGGATTCAGCGAAAGACTAGTTATTCTGTGAAAGGCAGCAAAAATCTATGTATTTTAAGTTTTAATTACATCTTAAGATTATTAAACGAAAACCTCATGGTCACGTTGTATTACAGATTAAGAATGGCTACAATTAGGTAGCTGGCATGGAATTTTACTGCCTTTTACTGAATTTGTTTCTTATTAAGTATAAATCCTTGTCAGGTGGCCCCTCAAGATAGCCCCTCTTTGGTAGGGGTAAGATCAGGAATTTTGAGCCAACTTACCGAAATTTTTTATTTTTGGGTGTACGATATGACTGAAGTTTTAAACTTATTTTGTTAATTGAATTCAGTACCATTCATCAGGGAAATCTCGTGGGATCTTCAATTCCATAGATTCTTTTTTGTTTTGGTACTTTGTCTACTCTTGCCACATCATGAAAATTGAAAAGACTTTATTTTTTTTTTTGGGAGAAATCTTCTAATTTTAGTAAAAGGAAATTTGTAGTGGGACAAGGCAACTTTCATTAATTTTTTTAATTTTCAAAAAATTGTCTGAATTTAAGGAGTGTTGTTATCAAATCAATTGCAAGTACAGATATTATCTAAGCTGAAAACTGAAGGTTGATGGAGGACCAAATATAAATATTTGTCATCCCTCATAATTTTCTTTCTCATTTCTATGAACTACTTCACAAACTAAGCTGACTACTGAGTGCTAGCTTGAACTTAACATTTCACGTTTTGTTGTGTAATCTTCGCATGGCTTGGTTCTACTGATGCAACTTCCTTCTAAAATGACGAACCAGGTCCGACAGATTGTTTTTGGATTCAAGCCTTAAACATTGTCAAATGGTCTCCCTATCTTAAATGACACGCCACGGCAAGACGTGTGGAGCTACACGAGCAACTTTTATTGCCAGAACATAATACGTATACAATAATAAACCACTATTGAACGTTGGAAGAAGACGGCCGCCGTTCATTTTATTTATTTAGTGATTTAGTGCAATCTAATTATAAAAAAAAAAAATCAAAGAGCGTGATCGTCCAAGTTTTTACAAAATTCTTTTACTGCTAAACATCGTTATTAAGTTTTTTTGAATTGCAAAATTTAGAAGACAGATAGGTTATTTTTCTCCTTCTTCTTTTTTTAAGGAAAAAAAGTAAAAAGACAGATAAGTTATTCTATCTTTAAGATCTTGTGACGGATGGCGAAATCATCATCAACATATAATAGATAACTATTCCAGAAAAGTTAAGCTTATGAACAGTAAAATGGGGATATTTTGCAATTTTTTAGATGAACAGAATGAGGAAAAATAAAATTACTTTGTAATTAAGAAAAGAAAAGATAAAAAACAAAAAAAATAAAATATAATGTAATAAATATATAGACGACATAATTATAAATGCCAATAGAACAATAATATAAAATATAATTATATATATAATATAAGAATACATTAATCTAACTAAAAGTTTATACTTTTTTTTCAAGAGTTAATTTATAATGATAATGTGTTATAAAATATAGCTAACGTGAAAAGCAAAGAAAAACAAGACAATACAAGAAATGGAAAGAAAATAATAGAAGAGAGTTTTTATTTATTTACTTCTATACATATGTTTTGAACATAATCTCTATTTATAAGCATCCAACAATTCAAATCCTTCCTAATATTGTAAAGATATAAAGAGATATATAGTGTTATATTATGTAATCTTTGAAGATTATATGCTATTAGTGATTAGAAATTCTTTTCATACGATTCATTAAAACATTAAAAATAAAGGAATCTAAAGAACTGTGAGTTATGACATTCATAACATAATATTTATAATAATTTTCAACTAATTTTGATATTAACTTTTTTGAAACAATCCTAAAGACACAGTACCTGTTGGAATATTCATTTAATTATGGATTAACATTAATTAACAAGCCCAAACAGATTGGTCTTTATGATTTTGTGTGGACCGTGATAAGAGGACCACACAAGTGAGCCCAATGGGCAGAGGACCAACCCACAAACCAGTAGTCGTCAGTTATTCCCTATCTCTTAACTGACTGAGTCAGAGATAATAAGATATATAATTATTTATTATTTAATAAGGCGGTTACCGATCTGATCTATATAAGTCGATTAGTCGATAACCGCACATACACGACTCATTCTTCTACTCTATTATCTCTAAACTCTCTGTAAGCTCTAGGGACCTGTAGGTTGTGTACTTGCCTACACTCGAGATAATCGAGCTTTCTCAAGCGCTCATGGATTCTTCAGGTACGCATGAATTACTTTATTTATCATATCTAATTATATATATATATATATATGAATTGAGATATTCAATCTAACACTTGGCATCAGAGCCTGGTTATGAATATTAATCTATATATCTCAATTCAATATTCTTAAAGAGATGATGATAAATTGAATATGATAATGATGATTTTGGATATGTGATTTTGGTTTAAATCTGTTATATTTATGATGAAACCATTAGCATGATTCATTAAAAAAAAGGGATGAGAAATGAGGTCGCTGCGAATGTCCACGACCATAAAATTCTAGATTCTTCAGCGTGGTGAAAGGAGGAGTCGCTGGAGGTGGTCGTCGGCGTCGTGACGGCAGCGAGTTCTGCTTCAGTTTCACAACGCTGCACAGTCGCCGGTCGTCTTCCGTTCAGTCAGCAAGTTCTGCTTCAGTTTCACGGCGCTGCACAGTCGCCGGTCATCTTCCGTTCAGCAACCCTCGCCGGCGACGTCCCCATTCTCAGCTCCTTCTGGATCCAGCTCGTGGTCAAGGAAAGATGCCGTTCAGCAGCGTCTGCTTCTCGCTGGCGTCGTGGTGGCCGACTGGCTGTTCACATTTGCCGACATCCTGGTTGTTGCACAATCACCAGCGAGCTCCTCCTTTCTCCTCTGGGTTGCGGCAGCCAAGGACGCTGCAGCAGGGACATGCTAGGATTCGATTTCATGATTCTAGGGCCCAAATTTCGTTTGGGCCCAGATCCATAAAAAAATTGGGGAGAAGCTAGCGACGCAAATGAAACTGGATCCTAGGGATCCGGTTTCCTTGTGTTGGGCCCAGATAAAATCTGGGCCTGGTTCAAAAAAAAACTTCTATTAATTGCGTTTCGGCCCCAGTTTTAAATTACCTCCTTGGACCCACAATTTATTGAATTTATGAATTAGCCCCATTATATTTTTAGAAATTATATTTTAGTCCCTTAACTTTCAGAATTGCAGTTTTGAGCCAAATATCTTCCAAAATTACTTATTTGTCCCTGATTACCTTTCAAAATTTCACTTGAGTCCTAGATTCATTTCCTAATTCCCAAAAGACCCTAAGGACTTTTAAAATTATGTTGTTTTGTCCTAAGGTCATAAAATTTATGATTTTGTGAATTATTAATGATGCTTAGGATCTTGTAGCATGGATAATGGACATACCCCATAGGTGTGACATTATTAATGTGATTTTGATGGTTGGCCTTGAGGATAGGCTAATAACACTCCTTTAATGTGTTAGATATTTGTTGTACCCTATAGGTATGGAAATATTTAATACATTATTTTATAGAGACTTTTGTATGAGCTAAATTTTTTATGGTATATGAGCCTTCTTGGTGCATGATTATAGTTGCATAATTGATAATCACTTGTTAGGGAATTCTGTTTTATAATTATGTTATGCACGCATAATTAATTTTTGCCAATTTCTATTTTACGATTTCAGTTTCTGCTTTTACGCAACAATCCTTTGTGAAGGTTCTAAATGGGACTAACTATGATGACTGGAAAGAGTCCCTCAATATGTATCTGACCATTTCTGAGAAAGATTTAGCTCTGAGAGAGCCCAAGCCTGCGGATCTCTCTTCCGAGTCCAATGCTTCTGAAATAGCCTTCCATAAACAATGGAGTGAGTCCAACCGAATCTGTCTAGCGATCATCAAGTACACAATTGAAAAGGGAATTAGGGACAGCATTCCTAAAAATGATACTACAGTAGAGTACTTGAAAGCTATTGGTAACAAATACAAGAAGCTTGACAAGACTCAAAAAAAGTACTATCTGTCACTTTTTGACAATACTCAATATGACGGAGTTTCTGGTGTCAGGGAGCACATTCTGAAGCTTGTTCATTACTACAACAAGCTTAAGTCATATGGGATTGATTTGGGTGAAAATACCTTAGTTTACCGTGTTCTTCAATCACTGCCATCAGAGTACGCATTCTTGAGAACTTCATACAACTCACAAGAAGCTAAATGGTCTGTTGACCAGATGATATCGATAGTCACTCAAGAAGAAGAAGCTATAAAGAAAAATTCCTCTCACTCAATAAACTATGTTTCTCATGGCTCTAGCAGCAAATCTGGAGGGTCATATAGGAAAAAGGAAAAGAAGCATGATGCCCCAAAGCTTAATAATCCAACCTTTAAGAAGGCTGGTGATAAGAGTGAGAAGTCAAGGAAGAAACCCTTTAAAGGGTTATGCAATTATTGCAAGAAACCGGGTCACATTAAAGCTAATTGCTTCAAATTGAAGAACAAACAAGAAAGTGAAGGTACAACTCTTCAAACTGCCCCTCTAGCTCTAGTTTGTTTTGAATCTAATACTATTGAAACTTCCTTTGACTCATGGTGGCTGGATTCTGGTGCCACTGTACATATTGTGAATTCTCTATAGGGGCTAAGAAACCAGAAGGTTCCAAGTGAGGCACAGAGGTTAGTCTTTGGCATAGCAGGGAGCAAGGCATCAGTTGAATGCATTGGAACTGTTTCTTTATATTTAAATTTTGGTCATGTTTTGCATTTGAACAATGTTGTTTATGTACCTTCTGCGAAGAGAAATTTAATTTCAACTTCTGCATTGGATATTTGTGGCTATTCATTCTTCCAAGGAAATGGGAAAATTGACATTTGTTTTGATTCCATTAATGTTGGTGTCGCTTCCTTGATATATGGTTTATATCGATTAAATGATTGGTCACTTGAACTTCCTAATCTCCATATCAATGCTGCTATTGGGCATAAACGTCAAAGGCCCAATGATAATTCCTCTATGTTATGGCATCGTCGTTTGAGTCATATCTCTAGAGAGAGATTGGAGCACATGACCAAGCAAGGTGTCTTACGAGACCTTGATTTCTCAGATTTTGAGACTTGTGTTGACTGTATAAAGGGAAAATTCCCTGCTAGAGCTAGAACCAAAAGGGTAAAGAGGTCTGAAAACACTTTAGACTTAATCCATACTGATATCTGTGGACCTATCACACTTTCGACTATGGGTGATTTCAGATATTTCATCACCTTCATAGATGATTACTCTCGTCATGGATGGATTGAACTCTTACGTGAAAAGGGTGAGTCTCTTAATGCATTCAAGACCTTTAAAGCAGCAGTCAAATTAAAATCTAGCAAGTTGATCAAGCGTGTGAGATCTGATAGAGGAGGAGAATTTTATAGGAGATATACTGAGACTAGCAGGAAACCTTAGGCCATTTGCTTTGTACCTTCAAGAGCATGGCATTGAAGCTCAGTATACTATACCTGGGATCCCACAGCAGAATAGGGTTGCAGAAAGGCAAAATAGTACTCTCATGGATATGGTTAGAAGCATGATCAGTCACTCTTCACTGCCAGAATTCTTGTGGGGTGATACACTTAAAACTGCTATTTATATTTTGAATCAAGTTCCTAGCAAGTTAATTCCAAAGACTCCATATGAGTTGTATTTTGGAAGGACTCCTGCGTTGAAGCATATGCGAATTTGGGGTTGTAAAGCACAGGTAAAACCTTACAATCCACAACAGATGAAGCTTGATGCTAAAACTATTGATGGTTTCTTTATTGGCTATTGCATCGGATCTTGTGGGTACAAATTCTATTGTCCAAATCACACTACTAGGGTAATTGAATCTGACCGAGCTTATTTCTTTGAAGATGCCTTTAGACAGTGGGAGCTCTGTGCCTAGGCATGTTACTTCACATGACAAAAGTAGCATTTTACCTATGCCTATCTTTACAAACCCTCATGTTGATAGAAATAATGCCGTGGATCAGGATGAAGCTCAAGATAAACCACTTTTAGAAGGTAATAGGGATCTAGTTGTTGAACCAAGACGGTCCCAAAGGCTTCGCAAGTCTGCTATTCCAGATGATTACATGGTGTATTTGCAGGAATTTGATTCAGATGCTATTGATAGTTTAGACCCAATATCTTACTAAAAGGCTATTTCTAGCTCGCATTCTTCTGAATGGTTGGAGGTTATGAGTGAAGAAATTGCCCCTATGTACCGCAATCACGTATGGGAGCTTGTAGAGCTATCAAAGGGTTTTAAACCAGTGGGTTGCAAGTGGGTCTTTAAAACAAAACGAGGAGCTAGAGGTAAAATTGATAGATATAAAGCCATACTTGTAGCTAAGGGCTACAACCAGAAAGGAAGGTATTGATTACACGGAAAACCTTCTCTCCGGTATCCACCAAAGATGCTTTTAGAGTGGTAATGGCTTTAGTTGCACAGCTTGATCTTGATCTTCACCAGATGGATGTTAAGACTACGTTCTTGAATGACGATTTGTATGAAGAAGTCTACATGACACAACCTGATGGTTTTGTTGAATCTGGTAAAGAACATCTAGTGTGCAGATTAAAGAGATCCATCTATGGGCTAAAACAAGCCTCTAGGTAGTGGTATCTGAAATTTGATGAAATTATTACCTCACTCGGTTTTGTTGAGAATGTCTCAGATCAGTGTATCTATCAGAAGTTTGATGGGAACAATTTTTCCATTCTTGTTCTCTATGTTGATGATATCTTGTTAGCCAGCAATTCAATAAATTTCCTCAATAAGATAAAGCGCCTATTGTCTTGCCATTTTGACATGAAGGACATGGGTGAAGCCTCCTTTATTCTTGGGATACAAATTCATCGTGATAGATCTCGTGGTATTCTTGGTTTATCACAGGCCACTTATATTGAGCGGGTACTTAAGAGATTCAGAATGGATTCATGTTCTCCTTCACCTGCTCCTGTACAGAAAGGTGAGCTGTTGTCAGAGCTACAGTGTCCCAAGGATGATAAGAAGAGGGCTGAAATGAGAAAGATACCATACGCTTCTGCTGTCGACAACCTTATGTATGTTCAAGTGTGTACTCGACTAGATATAGCCTTTGCCATTGGAGTGCTGGGTCGATACTTAAATGATCCAGTCTGGATCATTGGAAGGCTGCCAAGAAAGTTATGAGGTATCTTTAAGGTACAAAGAATCATATGTTGACTTACAAAAGGTCAAATTCTCTTGAGGTAGTTGGGTATTCTGATTATGATTTTAAGGGATCAGAAGATCATGAGATTATTGGCTTTTCAGATTCAGATTTTGCCTCTTGTCTGGATGATCGTAAATCCATGACTGGATATATTTTCATGTTGTCTATAGGAGTTGTCTCTTGGAAGAGTGTGAAACAGACACTTACGGCAATTTCATCTATGGAAGTTGAGTATATTGCTTGGTTTGAGACTACACGTCATGCTATATGGCTGAGGAAGTTGATATCTGGCATGCACCTAGTTGAGTCAATATCACGTCCTCTAACCATTTACTGTGATAACAAATCTGCAGTATACTATGCTAACAATCACAGAAATTCCAGTCGTATAAAGCATTTTGATATCAAACTTGTGTTTGTGAAAGAGAAAATTGCTGAGTCTCAGACCCGTGTGGTACACATTCCTGGCACGCAGATGCTTGCAGATCCACTGACTAAGGGCTTACCTGTAGAAGTTTTTCAAAATCATGTAACTTGTATGGGTATTGTGAATTTTTGATGCCCTAGTCTAGTGGGAGTTTTGAGAACCTTTTGTGTTGCAATTTCTCTTTAGGCTTTGTTTTTCTTTTGTGAGTTATGTTCAGTTCAGTTAGATGCATCTATATCATTTGTATCCCTATAGGATTCAATGATTATATTGTGGTACGCTATGCATGTCACTTGTTTCCCCATAGGAATCAGTGATTTATATTGTTATCTTACTAAGCTGTGTTTTGAATAAAAATTCATATTTTATTTAGATTATGAGATGTTATATCACTTGTTTCCCTGTAAGATCCAGTGATTTTGTGGAGTTTCATTTTCTGAATCTTGTTTGTGGCTTGTTTATATAACTTGCTTAATTAATGCAATCCAAGTGGGAGATTGTTGGAATATTCATTTAATTATGGATTAACATTAATTAATAAGCCCAAACAGATTGGTCTTTATGATCTTGTGTGGACCGTGATAGGAGGACTACACAAATGAGCCCAATGGGCAGAGGCCTAACCAACAACCCAGTAGCCGTCAATTATTCCTATCTCTTAACTGACTGAGTAGAGATAATAAGATATATAATTATTTATTATTTAATAAGGCGGTTACCAATCTGATCTATATAAAATGATTAGTCGATAACCGCAAACACACGACTCATTTCTTCTACTCTATTATCTCTGAACTCTCTGTAAGCTTTGTGGACCTGTGGGTTGTGTACTTGCCTACACTCGAGATAATCGAGCTTTCTCAAGCGCTCATGGATTCTTCAGATACGCATGAATTACTTTATTTATTATATCTAATTATATATATATATATGTGTGTGTGTGTGTGTGTGTGAATTGAGACATTCAATCTAACAGTACCTTCATCAGGTTTAGTACATTTAATAAAAGAATAACCTCTTTAAGAGATAACATTATCGTTAAATGCAGATTAACTAAATGGTTGAATGAAAACATCGTTTAATGATTCAGCGAATTGCTCACTATACCCTCATTCTCTAAGTAATGAATAAATTATCTCTGGCCCAAAAAAAAAAGAATAAATTATCACAGCCGGCAGAAACAGAAACACGTACAAGCTGAAGGATTTTTCTTTCTCGTAAACTTTAAAGCAAACAATAAAAGGTGAAAATCACAGCGTCGATTCACTACAACAAGAAGTCAGTTTAAAAGTGCAAAAAGTTCTTTTGCCAGTTGCTGTAAACAACGCATATAAAAATCCTTGTGGATGTGGTGGTTAAATCGTAAAAATAATAATAATAAAAATACAAATAAAAGCAGAATCAGCATTGAGTAAAGGTGAAGCTGTGGGGTCTCGTTGGCGAGGGAAAGTGGGGTCTACCTCCAGTTGCCGACATGGCGTGCCACGCGTCACAATAAGCGGTTTACCCTCGGTAATAACAGGAGCTGTGTCAAGTGGCTTTAAAAGCCGAATGTCCAATAAACGGAAGCCAAGGGGGTCCAACGGTAAATTTCGCGCAGATCCAATCACAGGAGGCCCCACCCACCCTCAGGCGAGGAGAGCCTCCTCACTTGTACAGATCCTAACGGGAAACAGAGGAAGAGAATTCCCATGTACAAGTAATCTCTCTCCTCTTTCATTAATAAAGAAGAAAAGCATAGTATTGTTCTCCTTCATTGATTTCTAACGGTTCACATCCATATCGTCTTCTTCCGCTCTTCGTTGTCCCGATACGCTTCGCCTCTTTTCCTTTCTCTGATGGCCGAGGATTTCGTTGCGGCCGTTGAAGATGGCATCAAGCTCTCCAGGCGTATATATTTCGGCAAGGACAGGGCGGTGGCGCCGCCCAAGCCCCCTACCTCCATGGAGAAGTCGTTTCATGCTTTTCTTCCCTGCGCGCCGATGGTTTATGCTGTCATCTATGATCCGGGAATCGTGGATAACCCTGATATGCCGAGTTACCAGCCACACGTGCACGGCAGGTGCGACCCACCGGCGCTGATTCCGCTTCAGATGAATGAGGTTGAGCTCCGGGCGGATTGCTATTTGGATACGGCGTTTGTCACGATTAATGGCGTTTGGAGGGTGCACTGTGTTAAGGGTAGCCGGAGCTGTGATTGCCGCGTCGCAATTCCCATGGGCGAGCAGGTGATTTTCACTATATATGCATTATATTTGGTTATTTTGAAGTCCACCTCTCGTCTCGTCTTGTTCTTCTTCCTCTCGTTTTTTTTTTTTTTTTTGTGGTGTGTACTAGAATTTTTCGCTTTTGTAGTTAATTACAATTGGAAGCTCACTCCTTCTTTATCTGGCTTTGATCAACATAGTAAGGAACTTTGAATAAAATTATTTGAGGACTCGGCGGTCAATTAAGGTTGAAAATGTTATCTCAAATGGTTTTCTTGGAGGTGATTGGGGCTTGGTTCTCTAGTTTTGTTTCCTTTGATAATACTCTGATTTACACTCCGCTTTCGCTGTACGCCAGTGAATGTATTTATTTTCTCTTTTCTGTTTTTGTCCATCGAGAAATTAAAGTTCAATTGCTTTGGACAAATTGGAAGTGTGGAAAATGAACACAAGTTTTCTTCGTCCTTTTGATTTTTTCGCAGTTTATTGTTTCTTTCCTCGTTGGAAAGCTCTCCATCCAGGAGGATCAATATTTTGTAATTATTTATGGTTTAAACAAATGCACCAAGAAAGCCATCCAGGCTTTCTGCTCTGTTAGACATGAACCTTACTATCTCAAACTCCAAATAACTTTAAATATGTTGTAAACTTTGTGTTCTGATATAATTTGGCTAACAGGGTTCAATTCTAGGTGTCGAGGTCAGTGGTCCTAGGAAATCATATCGTACTCAACTTCTTATGGATGAGAACAACGAAAAGGAATACGCCATTGGAGCTAAACAAGCGGGCTTCATCAAACCCAACATATTTACCTTAAATATACCAGAGGTAGGTACATGCATAACTGTGTTTAAACATCATAGGTCGTTATTAATTTCTACATCCATGTCTATTCATTCTGACAATGTCTTCTTAGAATGTGCTTGTAACAGATTGACGGAGGTTCCAATTTATCAATTAAAATTACTTGGTCCCAGAAACTTTTATACAGCAATGACGAGTTCTTCTTGAATGTGCCATTTACCTTTCCTGCTTTTGTGAAACCTGCGGGAAAGAGAATTCCTAAAAGAGAAAAGATACAAATAAACGTCAATGCTGGTGTTGGAAGTGAGCTGTTATGCAAGACAATAAGTCATCCCTTGAAGGTTCTTTTTTCCTTGGAGTTTTGTGGGGACTCCTTTATTTTTTTTTAGCATGAGGCCATCATATATGATTCTTTTCTCTGAATGTCCAGGAAGTGAGGCGCTATGCTGGGAGTATCAGTCTCTTGTATAATTCTGAAGTTCTTGAATGGTCAAGCATTGATTTTCGTTTTTCATATTGTGTAAGAGTCGTGTTCCTTTTTAGCTCCATGTCTATTCTATAATTTAGTTTCTAAAAGGTGATATACTCAGCATGTTACTTGTTGTTAGGTTTCTTCAAGTCATATAAATGGCGGTGTTCTTTTGGAATCTGCATCTCTGCATGATTTTAATCAAAGTGACATGTTCTGCATGTACCTTTATCCTGGAAATCTTCAGAGCAGTAAGGTTGGTGTAAAATCTTTACTTTGTAGGCTACATGTTGTACAGTTCTTATTTTTCTGAGGTGTTAAACTCATTATTGGTCCTACTAAATCTTCAGGTTTTCAAAAAAGATATAGTATTTGTTGTTGATATTAGCGGAAGTATGCAAGGGAAGCTAATGGATGACATAAAGACTGCATTATCATCCGCTTTGTCTAAGCTTGATCCTGATGATTCATTTAGCATTATAGCTTTTAATGGAGAGATTTATCTGTTTTCAAAATCAATGGAATTGGCTTCCGAGGAAACAGTTGGAAGGGCCATTGAATGGATTAAAACGAACTTTGTTGCAGAAGGTGCCACAGATATTTTGCATCCCTTAAACAAGGTATATTTAAATAATTTTACAGTTTCTGTGAAATCCTCATCTAAAGTTATGTCTTGTTTACAGTTTACAGTTACACAAGATGCCAGGGATGTTTTTATCTCCTAGAACCACTGCAATTTACATTTCATATCATCTCTGGATGAATTTATTATCAGTTAATCTAATTTTTTGTGCGTGTGATAGATTTATGAAAAAGACCATATATAGTTCATTGGGCAGTAGTTAATGACTTCCTGAGGGCGTTGCACTGAAAAGAAAATATCAAAATATGCTTACCTTGATGCATAGAGAACCAATTCCACAAATCCCATTGTCTCTTTGTTGATCCCTGGCTAGCTTTGATATTATTGATGTTCATGATCCTTGGCTGGAGTTTTATATTTTGTTTGCCTTTTCTCTTCAGGCAATAGAGCTGCTATCAGGAGTTCGAAGTTCAATTCCAATGATTTTCCTGGTTACAGATGGATCTGTTGAGAATGAGAGACATATTTGTGATATTATGAAGAAGCATATGATCAATGAAGAGTCAATATGCCCCCGGATTTACACCTTTGGTATAGGTATGGTTTCCAATATTTCTTGCTCTTCAGACCATATATCAGTGATTTTAAAACTAGACTAGACTTGACGATTGGACCGCCGACTGGTCCGAATTCTGATTCAGTCAATATATAAAAACTATTTTGAAAATTAAGTTGGGTTAGGCCATTTTGGACTGGGAACCAAAATTAAGTCGAGAACCAGATATGGTTTTCAAAAATTGGATTGTTCAAAAAAACTTTTTTTTTTAGGAAATGACTAATTTTTTTAATCATTTGATGTTATGTTGTATCATATGACTTGTTAAGTCATGATAAACTTAAAATATTTTGATTTTTTTAAGCTATTCAAAAAAACTTTTTTTTATTTTTTGTTGAATTTTTTTTCAAGAAATGATCAATTTTTTTAATCATTTGATGTTATGTTGTCTCATGCGACTTGTTAAGTCATAATAAACTTAAAATATTTGATTTTTTTAAGTTAAATAGTAATTTCATATTTATTTCTTACATTTAGATTATTATATACATATACTCCCTCTGTTAAAAAATGTAAGACATTTTTAGTCTTTCGAGATGTAATAATTACCTTTTTACCAAAAGTAACCCTATTAATATTGAATTTATATTTATTATAGGGTATTTAAGAGGGGTAAATATGAAAAGATAGGGTCAGTTTAAAAGTAGGTAACTACTTTATTGGGGTGCGAAATTCAGTTAAAAATGCCTTACATTTTTTAACGAAGGAGTATAGTTTTTTCATTTAATTATTACGTCACCGGTTTGACCATTGATTCAACCTGATTAAACCATGTGAACTATAAACTGCTAACCTTTCTGGTTCAATATCCGGTCCGGTTCTAAGAACATTGCTTATATGCTATGCTTGAGAAGCCTTCAATAAATTTTTACATTATAAAATTATTTTCCAATATCTTTCTCTTGAAATTTTTTGTTGAGTTGTGTTTGATGTTTAGAGTTTACCATTCTTTCATTTAAATATCCCAGGTTCGTTCTGCAATCATTATTTCTTGAGTAGGCTTGCTATGATTGGCAGGGGCCAATATGATGCTGCATTGGATGTAGGTAAATGATACATTTCCTCAACTTCATAAGATATATTGGAAACAAGGTTTTAAAGACCCAGATCTTACTTAAGATTGACCAACGGGTCAAAAAGAACAGGTAGGATGAGAAGATCACGCCTCTAAAGAAATATAACAGTTAAAATATACATGTAATTGCCTGGAAGTCACAAATATGCAAAATTCTATCAATTTATATACAAAATAGTGAATTTAGTTAATTTATACAAGATTGATTTCACCATGTTTTTAGTACAACAAACTGACTGAAAAATCTTCTTTTTGAAATGGACAGATTTGATCGTGCCCCGAATGCTTAAATTATTTGATAAAGTTTCATCTCTCATTCTGGCCAATATCACTATTGACATGCTTAATGGGCTTGATGAAGTTGAGGTAAGACATTCAATGGTACAGTTTTTCAAGCGTTGTCGGCATACTTATTTTTTCAGAATCCTTATTCTCTTCCCAATCTCAAAAGTCCCCAACTGTCTTAGTGATTTAGTGATCTTTAACAAATCCTGTCTGTGATTCTGATGACATCAAATATGCTTGCTATAATTCCTAAGACGATTTGTGTCGACTTTTTTGTGGTATTTCCATTTTTATGTCTTGTTTTAAGCAATAAGAGAAATTGAAGACACTCTTGCATGATGACATGATGGAACCCACATGTCCAGTTAATTATGACTGAAAATCTGTTTTGTTACATATTAGCTATGTTTTATGACTTCTTTATCCCGACTTAACTTAAGATTGTGGTTCTCTCTAATTACATTATATGATAGGTGTACCCATCCCAAATTCCAGATCTTTCATCAGAGGGTCCATTGATGTTATCTGGAAGATATAAGGGGACTTTTCCTGAAAAATTAATAGTTGAAGGTGTCTTGGCTGACTTCAGTCGTTTTACAATGAATTTGGAGACGCAGCATGCAAAGGACATACCTATACAAAGGGTGAGATTCTGCATTATTCACGTGCTGTTCTTTATTTTTGTAGACTATATCCCCCTTATCTAATTTTCTTCCACTGTTATTATATTCATTTAACCCAATTAATGTTTAATGTAACATTGCTTTTGTTCATTTATATTTTTGCAAACAGACATATGACTAGTAAAAAAAAAAACCCAACACTCCATCCGGTCCATAATATAAGGCGATGTTAAATACTTTGTGGTTCCAAAAGCCTGTTAATTAAAACCTTAATCTTCTCAATCATTTTATATATCTTTTTAATTTTATCTTTGAATGAAATAAATATCTACATTTAAGTAGTTGACTCCTTTGAAATACCCCTCCTTAATGATAAGTTTGATAAGAATTGCATCAAAGTCTCAACAAAAGTGAGCCTAGGATGAATATTTCTAACATTTATTTTTCATATATAAATAAAACCTAATAACAGTTTATAGTTTATAATATGAAAGAAAAAATAAGCTTCACTTTTACAAATGTTCATGCAAATGTCGCAAATCTTATCACTTTCTACATGTATTTTCATTATGATGAGTTCTTTTTCCTCAAATAGGTTTTTGCAAAGCAACAAATTGAGCATCTCACTGCTGAAGCGTGGGCTTCACAAAGTAAACAGATACAATATAAGGTTTGTTACTCTCTATTTACTTCAGTGCATACGCATAGGGAACCCATGCGATACTTAGTGAATTCTGATCCTTAAAACTGTTTTCTTTTGCCTATCAGATTCGTCGGCAGGTTGCAAAGCTAAGCCAAGAGAGCGGCTTCATGTCCGAGTATACTCGTATGGTACTAGTTGAGAATGATGAGTTGCTTAAGAAAGTGAATCGATCAGATGGAGCCAAAGAGGTATTTTATCAAAAGCTTATAAGTTATTTAACAAAGTATAGGTATTTTATCAAAAGCTTATAAGTTATTTAACAAAGTAAACTCGACATTCGGGTAGGCAAAAATAGTTGTATTCTTTCTTTAACTTTCATGTCTAATTGAAATTGATTTTTGAATTACGTTTTTTTTTTTTTGTGTCTTTTAAACACTTCCAAACCAGTTTAAATATATATAACTACTTCTGCATTAATAGGTACAATTTACATTATTTAATTGTCTTTGTGCTAATTAGGCTTCAGAAAAAGGCCACCCTCCAAAAGTAACAGACGTCCGAGGGCAGAGAATAATCGGACTTCCAAAGTTAAGCATCGGCTTCGGCAACCTGAGCGCAACAGTTGAAAATATTTGTCCAGGAGCTGAAGAGACGAAGTTGCCTGAAGCGGCTGAACAATTGGTGAGGGCTGCCCAATATTGTTGTAGCACTTTGTGCGATCAATGCTGTTGTGCCTGCTGTATCACTGTATGTTCCCGTCTGAACAACCAATGCGTAACAGCATTGACTCAGCTTTGCATTGGCTTGGGATGCTTGGGCTGCCTCAGCTGTTGTTCAGAATTATGCTGTCATGGACACGAATGATGGCTGATCTGAAATCTCTGGTAGCTAATTGTATGTGGCTGTTGTATATTGCAATCTTTATACCCTTTTTACCAAAAGGAAAAAAGAATATTTATGTATATGTGCAAGTCATATGCTTGTTAAAGGGTCATCTTTTTGGAAGGCCAGGAAAAGGTTTGTCTTTGGGGCCCTGGTTTTGTTCGAACTATGCTTTGAACCGTTTGTTTTGTTCGAGTCTACTGTATTTGTCCCGCCCCAGTTTTGGCCAACATGGCGTGAAAATAATAATGTTATTGTAATATTTTTTGTTATGTTACATTATATTTTTAAAGCTAAAAAATTTCAGCGTTAAGAGAAATGTATATTCACAAAATACGTTGTAATCATTTTTTCTTGACACCCTTCTTTGGCGCCCTTCGCGCCCCACCTCTTGTTCTCACTGCAGCCTCCTAAGAAATGGACCATTCATAATTGGAGATTTGCAATTTAAAGCGTCTCTCGTTGAAGCGTATGGTTGAAGGAGAGCATTTGATTGCAGGTGGTAAATAGAAAATCAAACGTTGGAAGATCGATTCCACAATGCTTGATTTATCATTTTCACTCAGTGACAGTGCAATGCAAGATTAATTTAGTAAAAAGAAAACTCCACCATAATCATCCCAAATTCCTCAGGTTACAATCAACATGGCAATAGTAATCAGCTGTAGCATTAGTCCATAAAGATATTCAGTTGATAGCATCTTACAGGTTAAACATCAATTTTATTCTCATCGCCAGTAAGATTTCCTGTGACCTCTTTCCCAACTTCTGCAACTCATTCTTCCTCCTGTGAAGCCTCTGATTTGCGGTGGAACGTTTGCTGAATTCTCATAACCCCTTGTTCCATAGGTCCTATGGCTTGGCTAATTGTCAACATCACATCCTTGACAACCTTTTTTAAAAGAAAATATTGATATTGATATCATAACCTCTCCTATAGGCAAAATAAATGGCACGTAGTGATTATACAAACTTATTTCGGTGCCAATTATTATGAAAAGAACTTACCCGTTGGCCGCCTCCAACAACAATATCCTGGACACTTTCTTTGATGCTTGTTCCTGGAACCTCAACTCGAGTCTCCGTCTCTTCGAACACAGCTGGTTTTTCCTCGTTTTCATTTAACTTCAGGGACCCTTTTATTGTTTCTTCGGTGACTTTCCCGTATGCAGAAGCAGGGAGAAAATGGTATGGTTTTGAGGAAAATACACACATATGGGCAACAGCTGCAATAGCCATCTGCATCAATACGGAATATAAATCAAACAGTCTAAATCAATCCATCCATCCATCCATCTATATTCATAAGCGAGGCTCATTTCATACTTATTAGCAAAGCAGCCTGCAATTTTTCAAAAAAGAGAGGGACAATTAGTAAGGCTGCTGGTCGTGCAGTACAGAGATGCTGCTGCAGCAGCAGCAACAACAACAAACTTCACCCCTCTAAGTAGGACCAACTGCAGGGATTGCATGACACTATTATGCTTTATTATCAATCAACTTCCATAAGTGCTTTCTTTATTCTCCCTCCGCACCTCTTTACAAGGCTGAAGATTGTTTGTTCCACTCTCCACACCGATGCCTTTTATGGCCTTCTTTGTATATATCCAAACAATCTTAAATGATTTTCTACCATTTTCCTTCAATAGATACCACGCTCGCTTTTTCTTGTATATGCTCATTTTGAATTTTATCTTTTCGCATATGTCCACATATCCTTTTTAACATTCTCATCTCTACTACTTCAACTTTATATTTTTGTTGTTCCTTTGAAACCAAATATTCACTATCATATAACATAGCTAGTTTTATCGTAGTTTAGTAAAACTTTCCTTTAAGTTTATTAGGTGCCTTTCGATTACAAATAACTCCTTTAACTTTTATCCATTTAAACCACCCAACTTATATTCTATTGACAACATCCCCATCAATTTCTTCATCGTGTTGACTAATAACTTCCATAGTGTCTGATTTGTTTTTCAGAATTACAATACAAATATTTTGTATTACTCCTATTTAGGCGAAAACCCTTCAACTCCAAGGTTCTCTTACATAACTCAAATTTTGCAGTTAATATCTATTCTTGTCTCCACAATAACAACTATATCATTCACAAAAAAAATGTAATTGAAAATTTTCTCTTGAATAATTAATATTTATTTTTAACTCCTAATTAACAATTGGCAATTCACAATCCACTATCAATACTTTTCACAAGAAATTCTTGATGAGTGAGCTTAAACTAGTAAGCTGCAACCTGAAGCCTTCATTCTTTTTAATTTCTCCCGGAAGCATTTGAACTTTCTTTTCTCACTTGGGCATTTTACACAAATACCTATGAAAGTACGCTAAAAGTTTTCTATTTATTTTAGAGAATCAAAGTTGCTAAAAAAAAAAAATATGAGCTCGAAGTCAAGACCATACCATAAGGAGTGAACCAACCTCTATACAAATTAAGAAATCCTGCAAGCCATTTTGTACTTTCCCCTCCTTCGGGAGTACTCCAAAAGCACACAATAGAGCAATGCCTACACCTTGCCACCAAGTAGCAAACACAATAGCCTTAAAGCTAATGAATTTTGAAAGTGGCTTTATGGGTTCAAGTTGTTCGTGGGTAACATTATAAAACTGCACAAGGCAATATAATGCCCACATCTGGCTGAAGTTCAATACAACTGCCATATATGGATACCTGTAAAAGATGCAACGCCATTATTAATATTTCATGAAAAGGAAGATACATTGACTAGGCTTTATCACCGTGTATTAACAGAGAAGAGAAGTCTATATTTGAAATATATGAAAGATACAACAAATAATTATGTGATACAGTACAGCAGTAAAACAGGTCTTGAATTCTCATTTTGTATGAGAAACATACCCACAGTGCCAATTGAACTCTCCATCACCATAAACCCCAAAGAGTTCCAACAAAAATGCTAAGAATGCACACACAGTCTTCAGGATCATCTGCACAATATCAGGGTCCCTTTAGAATTACAAATTTAAAATGTCCCACCCATAGAAAAAGACTTACAGTGACTTACATATTGTACAAGACCAAATTTTTCTATTGAGAGAAGATCTCTTCCAATAGCAGAAGGATGCCAAAAAAAGTTGTAGAATGATCTTTGCCATACATTGGGATTTTTATCTGATCCTTCCAACAATGATTTTCTGAGGCTTGTTCCTGATTCACTTTCAAGTAGTTCTACAACACTTCTTTCACCCCCTAGCAAATTTTTTGTTTCAAAGGATTTAAAAATTTAAAGCATATGATTGTGAAGTCATGCCAACCTATCTGTTATGCTTACGAACAATAAAAAGTGTGGGTAGCACTGAAGTAAGGATTTAGGTATATAATCTGCCACTTGCAAAGCAGAAACGTTTCTCAATCTATAAATTCACAGCCCACATTACCTATTTTAGTTTTGACTAAGTAGCCCAAATAGTATATTATTTTCATTAAAAAAATCCATACATATACTTAGAACAGATTGCATAAGCGTATAACATAAGCATTATTCATTTTAATTTCATGGATTTCTCAGCCAGTCAAAGAATTCTAGATTGCCTGAATATACTAAAAATTTTCAGAAACATGACACACTAATTTAAACTGAGAAGGAGACCTAGATTTGCAAGACATCAGAACACGTAATAATGTTCTCAATACTTGAACAGTGAGTAACTTACCAAGGCAAGCAATGAGATATCTTCCAAAAGAGTACAGGGCAAATGCTTCATAGCAGTTTCTCAGAATGTCACATGCAAGTGATAATCTTGGATTCCACAGAGATATGATCTGAAGGACAAGAGACAGAAGTGAAGCTTTGTTATGGATGTCACTTAGATCAGATGTAAAGATTTATTAGAGACATCAGATGACTTACATTTTTTTCCTTTTCCTTTATTTTCTCGAAGGAGAAATAACTTATAATAGAGAAAGGCATGAATTTGATGTAGAAGTTGAAGAGAAAATGAACTATAGAAATTTACCATATTGTCTAATTACAACAGAATCAGAGAAGGTGGACATAAACTTTAAGTTCTGTAACATATGTGGTTGTCCATAGTTAATCCCCCCGCATCCCTCATTCAGGTAAAAATTCAAAATTGTTTAACCTCAGGTTGCACCTCGATGGTTGGACCAAAAGAATCTGCATTCAAACTTCAATGTATAGCCTTCAACTATATTTCATGATTTCAATCAAATGTTATTAGAGGCGTATTTCAACTCATCCTTCCTAATGTTTCATACCCCAAATTTAGTAACTAATCTACCAACACAGGTAGGGGATTGTATGAGATTAATTAACCAACCTATAATGTTCACGTTTCCTCTAACGAAAGCTTGGGAACAGCTCAAATATAAACCTATTAACAAATGCGTGCATCTTGATACAACCTTAAAACTTCAAATCAGTATTTAGTAATTCCTTCCGGTCACTGGTCCACAAAGCCAAAATGAAATCAAGAATACAATTTTTAGAGCCATAGAAACTTACAGACTCAGTAGCATAGACTGGAACCATAAAAATGACAGCAACAAGCCACTTCTGTTCCTGAATACAAATTAATTGTGGATTAGGAGATCATACATACTATGAAGAATTTTATTTTGGATTTTGTGGCCAATCATAGAGGATTAAAAATGTCTCAACTCAGACTTGCTTTAAAACTTCATTCACATGATAACAAGTTACTAGCTAGTAAATCCCTTGCCAATTATGACTGGCAATCTTCGAGTTCATAGAAACTCTAGCATATGTAAAAACCATTAAAAATTCCTTAATGAAAGAACAACATGCTTAATTCAATCATTCAATTATTTATGGGACCTCAGGTTCAGACTTTTGACAATAAATATCCAATGAATTAAATCAGTGTTGATGCTATATTTGCAGTTAAGAATTTCTCCATAACTCCTAAAGATCCTACTCAAGCTGCAATGCTGCATGAAATATGTGATAACATCTAGTATCTTCTTTTCCTTTCTGGGAACAGCTGTGACAATCAATAGATTGCATATTATGATTTTGGAAAAGTCTTAACTGTATGTAGATACTATTTCCAAACATGAATATTATTGAAGACAACCTCAAGGACCAAGAACTATAAAAGTTACGCATGGCTTATGACATGTCATAGGGGAACAAATTGAAAAATGAGAATTTAAAAATATATATACCTGACATTTTAGATTACCATAAGGAAAATAACTCACCGCGGGATTTGTATATGATCTGAGATGTTGCAGGATGAGAAAAAGGGAGAGTGTTAAAGCTATAAACACAAAGCATCCCGCAATGATCACTGCTGATTGGTGAAAATTTTTATAGATTACTTCTAAGCTTGATAAATAATTAGATGCCATTCCTCAAGCATGCTGGACTCCTAGATATGCAGGAATTCGGAAGCTCATCTGGCAGCAGAACGTCCACCTAAATTTAAAGGAAAATAAACAGCGTCACATTCTTCATTTTTCCCTTTTTTTTTTTTTGTAGCTTGTGTATAAAAGAAATTTAGCCTGAGTGTAGGCGGATAACTCATTGCCAACCAATGAAATACTACCTGTTTGGACTTCTCATATACTAATAGCTCTATCGTTCATGTTTACTAGGATTTAGAAATAATTCAACACGACCAAGCAGGAGTTTAATTTCAGTGGCCCAAAAAGGCAAAAAGCCAAAAAAACAAAAAGCATGAGCTTAATTTCCTTCTGAAAAATAAAACACCTTCTGAGTCTCACTTTTTTCAAAACCCATGTGTACGTTATGCAGATCATTAGTAGCAATTATCCATTATCTAGAAGATCTTATGTACCTAGTGCAGTTATGTGTCTTCACTCGGTCACATCCAATCTTGATTAGAAAATATATGGAGAAACCAAAATAAACTGCTTAAAGGGAAATTCTACACTAATATAAATTAAGCCAATTTTTCATACACTCTTCACGCTGTCTCCTTTTTTATTTAAAAAATAGTTTTCAGACGGCCGGAGTATAAGTTTCTTTCCTGTTGATTGGGAAGCTTTACTTCAATGGAAACTACAAGGATCTGCAATGCCGGCACCTATATCAGAATCAGTGGCTCGTGCAGCAACTTCAATGACAATGTTTAGAATCAGTGGCTCGCGCAGAAACTTCAATGACAATGTTTGTTGCCTTCAACTCAACTCCAATTGGCTTGCCTGAGGTAGTTAAAAGTGATCAAGATCCAAGATAAGGCTTTCTATTATAAAAGTGATCAAGAACTCAGTTGAAAATATTACTAATTAGTTCAATTGAATTATTTTACTTAATTAACTTCTGTATTTGGAATACATTTTAAAACGAAAAAATTCTATTGGGTTATTAACGACAATACCTGCTTCTTATGATGCATCAAACATCAATAACAGGATGACAAATTATTTTGTCACCAAATGAATTCTTGACGTCAAATCCTATTCCTATCAGTTTTCGTGGGATTTGAAAAGCTCAGTGAGATTCACTAAAAAAATGAATTGGACTTCACTTTCAAAAACATTCCAAACAATCAAGTCAAATTGAAAAATTAGAATTGATATCAAGCGGATCCCCAATTTATTAGCGTTCCAAACACATTCGTCATTCTTCAATTGGCATTTGCCTCTTCCGGGTTCGAAAATGTTAAGGCTACTGACTCCGGTGTTCTAAGCCTTTTCTCTCCCTTTACGGTCGACCCTTGAGCTAATAAATCGTAACAGGTCACCATCACCTTGCTCCACCATCGTTAGTGCTCAATGGATAAGAAAATGAATCCAAGAGAAACGATCACAGAATCAATAATTCAAGTGAAACAAGTAGATATTTATCAACAAGCGCAATTCTACTCCAATTCAATTTGAGTGGTGCGATCACGTAAACAAATTGATGGGCAAGAAAGAAGGAACAGATATTACTGACCTGTGACGAAAACATCGCTGAAAACCCGTGGGGCCAAGTTCTGTGCTCTTTAAAACTCGAAAACGGTTTACCATGTTATCCATGAGAATGATGACTCAGAAAATGGAAAATGAAAGGGATCTTTGGGACTTGGCGTTGTGGGTTGACACGTTCGCAGCAGCTCTGCTTCTCAATCCTGAAATTAACACGTATGGCGGGATGGCAAATCGCCATGGCTCCCTTCGTCCTTTTTTTTCGCGCTAAATTTGTCGTTTATAAGAATATTTAGACATGGGTGGTCCCAGAATTTTATTTTGGAGAATTGCACTACAGGCCTCAAAAGAATAAAAAATTACATTACAGACCCAATACATTTTAATATTACACTATAAGCCTAAGGATTTTTGTTGCAATTTTTCTTAAAAGTAAAAGTACAAGTTTATCTTTGTATGATTTGAAAACTGAAATCACGTACAATGCAATATCTATAAATATATAACACGATATTCATAAATTTTCAACACAATATCTATGCGTATCTGATTGATCGATAAATTTTATAAAATGTACAAGTGACACAAATAATATACAATACAATATTCATACAATCTCAACTAACATTGTCTTGAGAATTTATGAATATTGTATTATATATTTATGAACATTATGTTTTACATCTATGGATATTGTATTGTACATGCTCTGCGTGACTTTATTTTCATCAACATATAAATCAACTGGACACACATGGATATGCTCAATGTGACTTGTATATTTTAACCTATAGATCAACTGGACATGCATGAATATTGTGTTAATAATTTAATAATATCGTGTTATATATCCATGGACATTGTGTTATACATTATCTAAGTTTTCAAATCACACCAAGGCAAAATTATATTTTCACTTTTAAGAAAAATTGCAACAAAAGTTCTTGGGCCTACAATATAATATCAAAATATATTGAGTCTAAAGTAAAATTTTTTATTGTTTTAGAGCCTACGGTACAATTCTCCCTTTTATTTTATAGGTCAAGATTGAAAATCACTAACTAATAATAAAAATTGATTAATTTAATTATTTGTTAAAGTAAAGAAAATACCAAAATATGTTATATATGAAAATTAGCTTTTGCTTTTCATTCTTATCCTCAGTTGAATATCAATAGAAAGAATGAATTTTTAGATATAAAAATGGGATAAATAATTTAAATTTTTAGAAGGAGTGTTTTGGAAAATATGAATTGATTTTTTACACCTAAAGTCTGTAACTATATCATAACTTATAGTATTTGGGGCTAAAAAAAGAAATTTAAAATATAATTTCTCTCTCACGTTTATTATTTTTTCCCAAACCATCTCATTGATTGTACGCATTGATGTGTGCGATCAACAACAATTAATACGAATAATTTTCAATATAAATTATTAGATGAAAGGGATTTTTTAAGAAAAATTAATACTTACATTTTAAAAGGTTTTATTAGTCCTTTATATAAGTCATTTTGCTTTTTTTTTTTGTAACTTTTAATGTATAATTATAAAACTATCCTAAAAAAAATTCTTAAAAGAAGTTCACTATTTCAACTTTTTAAGAAAATTCTTTTCACATTTTAAATGACTATTTTTAAAATTTAGGAACAAAATTGAAAAGTGATTTATTTTTAAGATAATTTTATTATTCTAACTAACTCATCTTGATTTTAGTGAGTTACTCCTTCTGTTCAAAAATAGAAGACATTTTTAATCTTTTAAGATATAATCATTACTTTTTTAAAAAAAGTGCCTCTACTGATAATAATTTTAAAATTATTGTAAGATATTTAATAGAGTTAAATATAAAAAAATAAGATTAATTTAAAAGTATATTACCATTTTATTAGGGGGTGAGATTCGATTAAAAATACCTTATATTTTTAACAGAGAGAGTAATTAGAAATGATTTATAAAAATAGCTAGATTGAGTATTTTTTTTAATCAATAACACACTTAACTACTTTTCTTAATTTTTGTAAATTAGTTATACAACTCTTACATTTAATATAAGAGTAATGAGTATGCTCTTTCTGTATCTATATATAGAGTATTTTCTAAAATTTTATTTTGTCTTTAAATATAAAGGGTGTCATGATATTTTAAATAATTAGATAATTTTATCTTTTGAAAAAATATTTATTTTATACTTTATCCTCCGGCATCATCATATTAATTAACATTATTAAAAAAATTAAAAAATTATTTTGATTTAATGTAATTTTAAATAAATAATAAGCTTCTATTGATATGCAAAATTAAATTAAAAATACTTTATATATTGAGATAAAAAGAGTACTTTACTTATATAACAACTCATAATAGAGACTTCAAGTTAAATCAATCATAAAATAATAGAAAACAAAATCAAATTAGTCATTTTTTTTTTTGGTTGGATCATAAGAATTAACATTCTTAGACCCTGCCTACACTCTTCCCACTTACTTCATATCTTCCATTGCCCCATATTACTCCTGATCAGTAAAAATAAGGACCCATCTTTTCTACTTTGACTAGCAATAACCCGTGTTCGCAGAGGATTTTTTTATCTGTATATAAATATTGTACAGTAATTTTATATATGCATAATCATTAAACAGTAAAGTTTGTATAAATATATTATATAATTGAGATATTAAAACTTGCCAATTGTTACTAACAGGCACTTGTCATAGTGAAATGAGTCATGCAACCGTTTAAATATAAAGTCTCAAGTTCAAATGCGTATGTGAATGCACAAAACGTGTTTGAAAAAGTTATCTCTAATTAAAGTCGACAATACTTAAATTTAACCTAATCAGATGATTATATAAAAACAATTTATCAATTATCATTTACTATTATATAATCTATTTATAATAAAGCATGTACAAATACAATGAAATGTGTCTCCTAGCACTCATGGTTATTTTATCCTTTTAAATTAAAATTCAAGACTTATTATAATACTTACTTGATATAAGTAGTGATAAAGATAAAATATATCTGGTCCCTCCCATTTAGAATCAAGACAAAATAGGAAAATTTTATAGAAAATGATCATGATTAAATTTGAAGACACCATGAAAAGAATCTAAACATTTTCAATTTATTTTACAATGCATGTAAATTCCATCAACCCATTTCATAAATCAATAAGTTTTTTACGAGAAAATTTCAACTAAGGATCAAAGATGTGATTTAATTATTAATGAGTCCTAAAAAAATTTGAAAATTTGGTTCAATTCAAGAGGACTAAAGTGAAAATAATTTTAATAATGAAAAAACTAAAGTATCATTTATTTGTTAATTTTGTCTGAGATATAGAATTATCAGTTGTTAATTTATTTACTTCACTTATTAATTTATCAATATAAGTTATAAATTACATGATTTGACTTATTAATAGTTATACAAAACTTAAACATCAGTTGTTTAATCAGTTTTTTAGACAAGCAGCGATGTCCATTGTTAATTTAATAATTTTAATTATTAATTTACTAACATTAATTATAAATTACTAACATGTCTTGTTATTTATAATTAATGTTAGTAAATTAATAAGTAAAGTAAGAAAATTTAATAATTAACGTTACTACTTATGTGATAAATTGATTGAACAACTGATGTTTAAATAATGTTTAAGTCTTATATGATTATTGATAGGAAGTCATATAATTTACAACTTATATTCAAAAATTAACAAGTGAAGTAAAATAAATTAAAAACTAATAATTCAACATCTCGAACCAAACTAACAAGTAAAATGTAGTTTAATTTTTTTTATCATTGAAATCATTTTCACTTTAGTCCACCTAGATTAAATTGAAGTTTCAAATTTTTTGAGATCTATTAATAATTAAGTCACATCTTTGATTCTTAATTGAAATTCTCCTTTTTTATATCAACTAAATTGGCCATGTCTAATGTCCCATGTGCTACATCGTCGATGTCATTCATATATTTTAATTTAATATAACGATATGAATCTTCTTACTCTTTTAAGAAAATATCTATAACGATGCACTTAAATACATGTGTAATTTCTAAGCACAAAATGAACTAAATTTTAAAAAAATTAATTAAATATTTAGTATGAATATGTGTCAGATATCTCGGCTATATATTTTTTGGGTTGAATTGAAAAAAACAATCAATCTTCTAAAACTCAACTTTACAATTTTTAAATTTATTCGAGTTGAATTTTAGATTACACTCATATTATCGTTGAGAATATTATCCTTCCAATGCAATGATGCTATAAATTACTGTATACTAATTATTTTTTCAATTAAGGATGCAGTAGTTTAATTATTTATTTCATTTGTAATTGTCTTGCACTATAAATAATGTAAACCATTTTAAAAAATATTTATATACAGTTTCGTGCAAAAATTAATTAATATTATTTTATTGTAATTTTTTATGAGCCAAATTTAATTTTTATCTAAAAAAGTTAAGAATTTTTTCAAGTAAGATAGCACTACAATGAATTATTTTCCTATTATTATTAAAACGAGATAAAGCATTAAAAAATAAAAATGAAAGTGTATTAAGTAATCTCTTGTGTTTATTTTTTTAATATTTTTAAAAATATTTAAAACAAATAATTATCATAGCATTAAAACTTTATTTAATTAGGAGTAGGAAACTGGCAAATTGAAAGTCTGAGAGAAATTAAAACTTCATTAAAATAACATCCCGTACGTGCAAAAATTCCCGAGGTGCATGCTGAGCAGATTATATTATTCGTTAGACAAATTTTAACCGTCCATTCGAATCCAACACAACACCATCCGTTAAGAGACCCCAAGACAAGTTTGATAATTAACTTGAAAGACTAGAAAATGAAGAAGACGAGGACAAGCCAGCTGGATGCGGTTGGGTTGGAATTAGAAACTTCAACAAAGACTGGCTAAGAACAGAATGGCTAAGGAGAGACGAGAGACTTGAGTATAGACCTAGCGATGGGAATATATTAGGCTAAGTTAAACTTTGGTCAAAGAGACTTGAAGATGATAAAAACTTAAACCTCACATAAAGTTTATATAAAGTTTTTCTCACAACTTAGATCTGAGCTTACCTAAAGTTTGGTTTAACTTGAAAATCTATTTATAAGCTTATTAAAAATAAGCTTTTTAAATAATCTTGCATTTTAATTTTAAATGTATCAAATATATTTTAGGACTATTAGTATAAATATATAACTTGATTTATCAATTACAATATGCTTCCTTCATTTAACAATATAAGGTATTTTTAACTAAATTTTACCTCCAATAAAGTAATTACTTACTTTCAAACTAATTCTATTTTTTTATATTTATCATATTAAATACTTTACAAAAAATATAAAGTCATTCATTAATATGTACACTTTTTAAAAAAAGTAATGATTACGATTCAAAAGAATAAAAATATCTTATATTTTTAAATATCCAACTCCTCAAAAAATACCTTACATTTTTTAACAAAGGGAGTATAATAATTAAAAGAGTTACTAATTACAGTATAATACAATAATAAAGCAATAACATTAAAATTAATATATAAGTCCAATCTGATTGAAAACATAATTAAAAGTATAAAAAGTAGATTGGTTAAAAATTAAATTGTGAAATCGATGTGTGTGTGATATAGTACACTTGTTTGTGTAAATAGGTTGACCTATTGAACTCTTAAGTTAGATATTGAAAAACTAAATCTGACCTATTTAATTAAATAGGTTTAATTAAAAGTTTAAACTTATTTAATAAGTAAGTTAAATTGAACTTGAAACAAGTGAGAATGTAAATCCTTGATAAAAATCTAGCCTATTTTCATCCTTAGACGTAACTGGATGAAAAAGTCGAGAACGGGAGAGGTTGAGGAATGAGATAGAATGACAAGAAAGGACTATACGAGCTGAAAAATTGATGATTTGAATCTTGTGATCGATTTGATTAACGGCTAAGGTTTACTCTTCTTGCAAAATCTACTATACTTCGTGTCTAGTGTAACATCCTGATTTTTTATATAATAAAAAATTATGGAATTTAGGTTTTGAGGAAAAAAATGATAATAATAGGAATTTATATTATTTGAGGTTATTTAGAAATAATATTATGATTAGGTATTTAATTATGAATTTAAAAATTTAAATTTAAAACCACATAAGCAATATTTAGTTAAGATATAATACATAAATAAATTTTTTTGTGTGTTAAAAAAAGAGAAGGTAGAAGGAACAAAAAAAAGGGGGTGGAAGGTTGTTGTTTCTAAGTCCCACATTGGTTAGATGAGGGAAGAGAAGAGGTGCCTTCATGTATAAAAAGGAGGGGGTGTGTGCATTAGGAAGCATGAGAGGCTAAGATGTAATTTAGAGGAAATTGCAACTTTTGGCCCAAAGGTTTGAATAATTAAATTCAAACCTATAGATTTTTTTAATATAATTTTGGGACTCACAATCCCATTTTTATATTATTTTTCTCTCTTCCTCTCACGTTGCTCGGCGTTTTCTCGCAAGGGGGGATTATTTTCTTTTTCTTCAGGTATGTTCTAACTTTCCTATTTAGATTAGCATTTAAAAATTTATTTAATTACAAAATTAATTTTATGGTTATTTTCTAAATAATATTAGCTTTCTAGTGATATGATTATTTTATAGGATAGAGTAAATATTTTGATTAGGATTTTTCTATAGGATAGTTAATCTGATGATATGATGGATTAAAAATATAGGTTAAAACTCTTAGGGATATAATAAATATTATAGAATATTTTCTTGAGGTTGAAACTCATGTTTAAGAATTTTTGAGTTAAAATCTAGATCTATATGATTGAATTTATGTGGAATCTGAGATGTAGGGATAAATCTATGATTATTAAATATTTATTTAAGTATGAATAGGTATTTTTGAGGTTATAGAAAGGTGATTTGAGGCTTCAGGATAATTTTAAAATTTAATTTATTTTTGGATGAATTTTTAGAATATAGAAGGATGAAATTGTGATACTAGAAGTGATTTGAGGATAAAAAAATAGTTTATTAGGGTACGAGAATTTTAGAAAAGAATTTGGGAAGTTAAATGAGGCATAAATCTTAAATTAGTGTTAATATGGATTATAGATCTAAGACTTTCTAACTATTTAAATTAGAGTTATTTATTTTAATGTAAAATTAATATATAGTATTGTGAAATAATTATGTAGATTATATTGACAAAGATAGTGGTGAAAAAGGAGTTGTGAAGGGGAACTTGTTATTCAAGACACAAGGTAACCATTATTAATGTGTTGTGATGAGTGTGTTTGTGAATGGTTATGTGTTGTTTTGTTGTTTGGAAAAATTATAAATTATTAAAAATAAATACTGTATATACTTGTTTGAAATTATTGTCAAGTGGGTTAAAAATTTATCTTTGTTTATCATGATGAGATATTATTGTTCGGATATATTCCTGTTTGGATATTTGAATGATGCATGACTTGTCAGGGTCTTTTAATGTATGGTGTTAATGGAAATTTCTGTTCGGTTAATTATTACCACGTGGTAAGCCCTCATTGGACCCAATGAGTGGCGTGTCGCTTGGTCCAACTCACCTTTGGCCGGGTGATTTGGCGTCCGAGCATGGCAAAAGGAGGATATAAGGTGCAGTCATGCAAATTAAATACTTGTTCGGTTTGTTTGAAAGTATTGTTCGGTTAAATGTTTTGTGTGCCCACTTAGCAATCGCATGATTAGTTACATCCGCATGCATCATTACATATTAATTTTTGGTTACTGGGACTTTTAAGTCTCATTCCCCGTGGTTAATATTTTTACAGGAGCGAGTCCGGCCGAGAAAACACTAGAGGTGTAACTATGGTGTATGAAACACCATCTTTTACGTTGCCTCTTATTTTGGATTATACAATGTATCTTGTGCCAACTTAGGATATATCTTCTTTGTGAAGCATGTAAACTCTAATCCTTTTTATTAAAGTATTTATTTGACCAAGAGGATTATGTTTGTCTCTCTTGATTCGTGACCTAATTTAAATATCATGCCATGAGGATCCTGACTGTCCCTTATGGTTCTAATTGCTTTTTTTAAATATTTTAAGACCTGTGGTATATTGTCTTGGATGTATCATGGTAAGAAAATTTTCTACCATGATAATGGTTTTAATAATTTGCGAAAAATCGGTCTGTAAATTTGAGGGTGTTACATCTAGTGGCCACATTTGGTCATTGATATTTGTTTCCTAACTAAATCTTATTTCCTTCATTAAAAAATATAAGATATTTTTTAAGAAGTTAAGTGCTTAAAACTATAAGATATTTTTAATCTTTTGATGTGTAATTATTGTCTTTTTTTAAGATTATCTTTATTGATGAATAATTTTATATTTATTGCAGGGTATTTAATAGGAGTAAGTATAAAAAGTAATAGTTAATTTAAAAATAGATAAATATTTTATTGAGATGTGATATTGAATTAAAAATACTTTATATTTTTAAACAGACGAAGTACATATCCTCCCATTGCACAGGACATCAATGAAATAGAAAAATGGATGAATTACATCCATGTAATTATAGCTCAAGATGATATAACGTTTAGAGAAAGAAAGAAAAAAAGAGATTGACTGGTTTTGTGATAACCATTCTTTACGAACATTTTAAACCCTCTCCGATTTCAATCCACTATATTCAGCAACATAACAGCCTAGAAATAAAAATCTATGAATGTTTAGGGCTGTCTCGGAAATCCAGATCGATGAAAAATTGTGAACTTGTGGCTATGAACAAACAAGCTTCAGATAATTCAAGATGAAAGACAAATCCAAATCTGAAATTATCATAGAACTGAATCAATGAAATCAAATAGGTAACAACATGAAATCTAATTTGATCAAAACTAGAATATCCTTAAAATCAAAATCAAAATCAATGACAAACATATGGGAGGCTGTGAGTAAAGACCAGAATCATTGCATCATGATATCAAATATAACAGTAAGTTCGATATTGTATAAAAGGATTTAGCCAACCCAAGTTTTATGTAGTTTATTTCAGTATCCAAACTAGAATATATTAAGGATTGATCCAGTAACGGCTTTGAGCTTGGTCCCAAGACGAAAAGATAAAAAAAAAAAAAACTAATTGCGCAATTAAGATTCAAAAGTGCTGTAATAATGAGTTAAATGAATGGATGAGAAATAATCAAGAAAATCAATGAAGGGCACAAATGAGTGATGATAACTTGATAGGGAGTGAAAAGGTAGTGTTGCATGGCGTATCTTGAGCAATAATCAACAATCAACAATCAAAGTGAGTGTGATAGATATTTAGAAAAATCACAATTAAAAATTACTTAAGTAAATTATTTATAAATAAAAACTAATAATAAATGTTATTTAAAAAAAATTACGTCTCTATTTTAATAATAATATATATTATATTGATTTTACCTGTGAATAGTATCCTTAAATGATTTTTGGATGTAATTCTTCCAGTATATTTGCATGTCACCATCCATGACGAGCATCTCAGTGACTTCACCTTTGAGCCACGTGTTGGTCTGGTAGGGCCCGAGTGTTTTGATCTTCGCGCCTTTTATTTGACACGTGGCCCTCCTTTCACCTCACATGGCTTCGTTTTCCGTTACTCTTATCGCCAACACATTCACGTGCCTCCCACCTCCTGGAAGCCGCCTCCTCAGCGACACCCAATCTTCGTGTCCTGTGTTTGCACCACTTGAACCATTCCCTATTATCATGATTTTTCATGCTTGATTTCTCAAACCTTGGATTTTCTAATCTGCGAAGAAAATCAAAGAATCACTCTGCCACAGATACTTCTGGATCTAGTTTCTCGACTTGGCTTTTCATCAAAGTGCGAGTTTTACTTTTCACCTGACCTTTTTTTTTTTTTATTAACCCCATCTAATTATATATATAATCACTTTAGTTTTTACAAGGAACTGATGATTTTTAATAAAACTACTCCCTCCATCCAAAAGATAATTTTAAATAAAATAAAATTATTAAATTGTTTAAATATAAACAGACTTAAAACTAATTTCACATCAAATAAAATTAAATATAATAATTAATATGTAATAAAAAAGCAGTCCATAAACTTAAATTTTCAAATTTTAAGTTAAGGTATGACATAATTTTTTTAATTTTGTATAAAATTAAGCTATCTAATTGGACTTAAGATTATAAAAATTTTTATATTGAATAAAATTAAACTTAATAATTAATATATAATTAAGAGAAAGTATCTATAAACTTAATTTTTAAGCTTTTGAGTTAAAATGTGATATCATTTCGTTAATCTTACCTATTTTTTCTCTCCCCATTCCTGGCCAGTTGTTCCCTATTTTTAACAGCAATAAAAAACTATAATGACACTACACAAACTTGCTTTTTCATAAAAACAATATAAAATTTTAAAAATATCCCTACATACTTAATTATTTTGCTATAATATCATTTTAATTCTCTCAACACTTGAAGGATAATGTTGAAATTTTATTTTTTTCAAATTATCTTATATTTTAGGATAATTTTTTTAAGTTGTCTTATAATTTAAAATGAGTGAGTAATTATTAATTAATTTTTTTCAATTTTTTTCTACAATTTTTATGTGTAGAATAAAAAGTAACATATAAAAGAGAAAATATTTTGAAAAACTAATACATTTGATTAGGATATATTAAGAAATTTCTTTCCTTTTGTACAATATCAATAATTTAATTACATCTCCTTAATTTCAGTAAACAGTAAGGTATTGTCTTTATTATAATTTATAAGATATTTTTAAATGTAATTTGATTTCCCATAATATATCAGACTTTTTCACAAAAAATGATCATTAATCATTAACAATTATTATTCTAATATTATCCTTCATTATTTCATTCTTTAAATAAATTTTTTACTCACTCTCTTATTAACAAAGGTTTTCTTTTGAAGTTTATAAAAAATATAAGATTATAAGTTATATTTAACGAACTTAATTAGCTTGTGTAATTTTATTAAAAAATGCCTTATAAATTAAAGTAAAAAAAAAGTTAGAAGTGACATTTATATATATATATATATAAAGAAAAAAAAAGAGTGCAGAATTGATGGTTAGTTGATTCTTTTGATTACATAATCTTTTGATCTCTGTGATTTTTTTTTTTTTTTTGCCAGACATGATTGAGCAAACCTCACTTTAGCCATTGACATACTCTGGAATATGGATGTTCACTTGAATTAAAAGTGTTTTATAGTATGCAGATGCTAATTAATATAATGAATACCATGATGGTGGTTGAGAATGAGACAGCATGTAAGGGGATTTCCGGTTTCGGTATTTAAAAGGAATGGCGGTGGTGATGCGACACAGCGGAAACGCAGGGGTCCGGTTAGTGAGAGACACCCTCCGCAAACCCTGCTCACAAATTTTGTTAACCATTCATTTCTGAAACATGCTTGGCTGCTTTTAAACAGCAATTCACCTCTGGCTAAACTTCTGCGTAAATTAAAATTGTCACTTTCAAGTGAAATTAAACAATATCAAACAAAAAATTAAAGAAAAAGAAAAGCATATATGCGTGGCGCGAGAATGCATGGATCAGGTCTTGGGTTCTTTTGTCATGTGCGCGAGAAATATGATCCAAGGGATTCTATATAGAAGTGACCACAACTTCTCATGCATACTCCATAATAACGCTGAAGCAAATGAAATGTTCCAGAACATGTCAGTGTCTCCTGTATCCTTCTCTCGCTCAGAACAGGTTAAATGATTAATGTTGTAATATTGGGTTATTCTCTTGTATATTTTGCATAAAGTCTGAAATAAACTGCTTTAATTATTCATAACGCCGGATAACACAATTTTTAATAAAATTTATAATATATATTGATTTAATGTTGCAGAAACTATAAAAAGTTCAACTTCTTGTTCATAAATAGTGAATAATGCAACTTATTTATCATATTTTATATAATTTTTAAAATGCACTAGCTTAAATATATAGCAAGGGAAGATGCAACATTTAGTTCTTAGAGTTTTTTAATTATTGGTTTAGTCTCTCAGCTTTGATTGAAATAACTCAATGTCCTTGTAACTTATTTAGTGAACGAATTAGAGATTGAATTCTTTCAAGTCCAAAAACTATAGTGATTGACTTGTTGCGAGTAAAAAAATTATAAAATACAAAATTATTTACCGAGTTATTTTAAATCAACATTTAAATACAGATTAATAATTAAAAAATTAAGAATTAAAATTTAAAAGTATATTCTTTTTTCACATAGCCACGTTCAGTGGCTTTAAGTATAATAATCATGACAGAAGTCAAAACAAAATATAATTTTTAAGGCCCTCATCTTTATGTTATAAAACAAGGCCATGCATTCAAAAGGAAAGTGAATAATCATTAAAAATATAAATAAATTACTTCTTTCGTTTAAAAATAAAAAATAATTTTAACTAAATTATATATATAATAAAGTAATTAATTATTTTTAAACTAATATTATATTTTTATGTTTATTTTTATTTAATATAGTACTTTATTTTAAAATAAATATAAAATAATTTATTTATTAGAGATATTTTTAAAAAAAGTATATTAATTATACCTTAAAATATTAAAAACGCTTTATATTTTTAAATATCTAAATATATAAAAATTATTTTATATTTTTTAAGAAAAGGAGTATATCTAAATATTTTTCATGTAAAAATTGATTAAACCAAAGCGATACTTGATTATCGTGCGTGTATAGACTGTATTGTGCTGCGCTCATATTCAATGAAGAATTATGCAATGTTAACAAATATCTAAGAACAAAATAGCTTAAAGCAATGATAACTTCTATACACCATATATTTGTGGGAAATGAGATAGGCCTGTCAGAATCCAGACATGTCCGTGACACCATATTAAGTTTGTGAAATCAAAGTCTACGTGACTCACATGACCCCTTAAATCTCGTTAGTCACTCTGTGTGTAACTGTAGTTATTTTTCTTCGTTAGTTACATTAAGAGGTTTTAGTTTAAACTCTAAAATATATATCAGTCATAATTAACATAAACTCAATCAATTATTATGTAGTATTGATGCAACACAAATCTATAGACTATAGCAAATATTCACTAAAAGGTGATTTTTTTTTTTTAACTTTCTGCAATACAAGTGGCATCCTAATCATCAAATCAATATTAACTAATTAAGGAGATACTATTCTTAGACTATAAATATTGTAACTTATTTAAACCCTACTGCAATTTTTTTCATTCTTTTAATTTTCTCTACACATAATCTTGTTAGATTCGTGCAGTTTTTAAAAATATTTACATATTTTAGTTAGACTGATATATCAAAAATATATATTTCACCAAGAAATATTAGAAATATATTTAAACCCTATAAATATATTTTAAAATTATAGATGCCCATGTATAATTTGTGATGATGCAGCGAAGAAAAAGACGAGAGAGAAAGTGGCGGCAAAAGGCTGGGTTTGGGAACTTGAACCAGAGGCATCAACTTGGTTGGTTGCCGTAAAATTCAAACCACACCACACCCCACCTCCCTTTCTATTTATACTCTTCCGCATCTCACCCCTTAACTGTCTTATGGCACGCCAATTAGCTTCTTCATTCAAAATGAAGGTAACCCAATTTTGATTTCTCTTCCTACTCAATTCCTATTCACTTGGTAGTTCTTCTAAATCTTGACCAAATCTGTCGTTTCTTCTTTTACTTGCAGCTACTAAATTGGATGCGCAACAAGCTCAATGGCAGTAAGGCGAAGAACAAACCAGACTCTGTTTCATCTACCAGTACGCATTCTCCACTCTTTCTATCATACTAGTATCTGTCTCAATTGAATGAACCTTTTTCCCAGATTTTGATGATATGCACAATATAAGGCAGGTAGGATTAAGGTTTGAATTTTGATGATTAACTTTCCTACCAGATTTTGTAGCGGATGAACCTATCAAAGACGAGTTCAGTGACTGGCCACATGCACTCCTTACAATTGGACCTTTGGAAACAACGGTTTGAAGGACGATTCTGAAAGAATTATTGCAGAGGACTCATCCTGCTCTCAAGATTGCGTGCAAGACCCTACGCCTGACGAACAAGAAGAAGGCAATTTTCAGAATGCATTGCAGATATGTTTGCGGGAAGAATCCTCCGCTGATCACACGAATAATTGTTCAAACTGTGAAAAGAAAGAGACATTATTCCCACACAGCACTTTAATTCCCTGCAGGGGAAAAGATCTTTGTTTGGAGAATAACAAGAGTGCAATTGGCAAGAAATCACTCACTTTTCTTCTCAAGAAGATGTTTGTTTGCAGAAGTAATCTTCAACGAACACACTTTTTCAAAGATCCACTCTCCACAGAGAGCAGAATGGAGAAGGTGACGCCAGTGTTGTCGTCCTCTTAGACCTTAACTTAGCTATATATAAGATACTTCGTTTAGGATTGATTATCTCACTCTTTGATCTGTTTTTGACTACAGATTTTTAGGGCAATACTCAATAAGAAGATACATCCCCATGGTTCAAGTTCAACGATGGTTTTAAAGAAGCACCTCAAGGACAAACAGATGACCAAATCTGACAATGATGACGACGAATTCAACAATCCTGCTGCAGACAATGGCAGTAAATGGGTCAAGACAGATTCTGAATGTAAGTACTACTATTATATTTATTCTTTATCCCTAAGAAATATAACCAACCAAAATCTATTATATTCATGTAAATTTATGTTGCATGCTCGAGTACTTAAGGTGCTTGAACACAAACATCTATGGCTGCATAATTTTTGCCAGTAACTGAGCGTACATTTACGTCCTTTTAATTATTTGCAATTTTGCCCCTTTTCTCCCAGAGAGTTCCCTCATTCTTTGAGGAGGGCAAAAAAGAGGGCAAGATACATAGTAACGATGCTGTTCTGAATATGTGTATATTTCCTGGTTGCAGATATTGTTCTTGAGATATAAATGGCTTCTTCTCATATTCTGATTCTGCACAACTCTGTTTATTGAAGTGATAGCTGAAGCAGAATGCAAGTTGATCTATACCAAATACTAACAATTCCGGGTGTATGAATAAGCCAAGGAATAATGTGACAAATTGGAGGATGAACCTTGAAAAATCAAGAGCCTCTACAGCTCAAGCATGCCAGAAAGCATGTTGCAATTTCATGCAAAAGATTTTAGCCCCGGTTGAGTGATTTTCTTTATAACAACAGACTTTTTGGTAGGATTCCTAGCTTTGAGGGATCTTCACCGAAAATAAAATAAAATGCCAATCTTTGAGGGAACAGGGAAGCATTACATAGACCATAGTGTTTTTAAAAGCCTTACATGGATTGGGGAATTTTTGGAAGCAGATGTGTGGTCTATGTTTTGGTTTGAAAAAAAGAGTGTTTCTGAAACACTTTTGTTTTTTTGGTTAAAAAATAAACTTTCAACCTTAGAGACAGCTAAAACTGAGAGCGGATATTTTAATTGTTCAATCGAGCAATTTGGACATTTGAATTAGTT
The DNA here is from genome assembly GCF_029017545.1 of Prosopis cineraria. Classification (NCBI taxonomy): domain Eukaryota; kingdom Viridiplantae; phylum Streptophyta; class Magnoliopsida; order Fabales; family Fabaceae; genus Prosopis; species Prosopis cineraria. Next base: position 5,998,782 of record NW_026555335.1, read on the forward strand.
TATACCGTCTATGCTGTTCAATTGAACAACTGAATATAATCCTGTTAATTTCAAGAATAGCATTTATCGTTAAACAGTTACTAATATTTCTCTCTGCTACAGAAGATGCAGTAGCAGTACTACAAATGATCTGTTTGCTTTGGAATGTTGGTTTAGCCAATGGGCTTGAACGAGAATACATCATTGGAAATAAATGAAGAATTCATTGTTGCTTGATATTAGGTTCACGTAGAGTTGTGTATATACAGTTAGACATTAAAAATAAAAAATGGTGATGACCTTCTTTAAAAAAAAAAAAAAAAGTGTATAGAACATTAGAACTCATACCAGACCGTCTAAAAATTACAAAAAGAATTGGAAGATCCACGAAATCTTGCAGATAAGTAAATCGAGGTCGTCAGAGTCGTATATTGCTACAGAGACAGAAAGCGACCAAATCTTCCATGGAACTTCAAAATAGGATCTATTTTGAGTCTCCAATACCCTATTATCCAATAAGTGATATTGAAAGAAGTGTACGGAGAACCATTATGTGAGTCTCGTTAGGTTCTAAATATTCAGATTTTATAAAATACAGAAATAATCCACACCTGCATAGAAGGGAACCGACTAGGACAAGAGGTTTGATATCTGGCAACCAATATCACAAGCTTTCCAAATGAAAATACATTCTCAGTGACTCGCTCAGGAATCAGGATATGTGAGTGCATTGATGAGAGACTCCAAGAGGGGAAAGTGTGAGACAAGGTCAGAACGTTTTCCCAGCTCAAAGTCCTGGAACTGAAAGGCAGGGGCACAAGTGCAACCTACAAGGGAGTAATGGCTCTCACCATCTCTAGGAGGGGTTCTTCGCACAGACCCATCTGGAGATACCTCAAAATCCTTTGTTGGGAATGAACCAAACCACACATTGGGGGGCACTGTGTACTGTGGTTTCTGATTATCAGCCAGATTAGATCCAAGGCAGGTAAACTTGACACTCCCATCCTTATCATTTATTTCCACGACCTGCAAAATAATTGAAAAATGTTATCAAGAGAAGGGGAACATGAAGAATCAAATTAAATTTGGGAGACAAGAAGTCCTAAAGATCTTTTGTTTCTTTCAGAATGCTAGCAGTAAATTACCCCCAATTACACTCAGTTAATCCCGGTGCCCTTAAATTGAATGCTATGTTTTTTAGTAGGATATGTTTAATATTTCGGAATCATATCCCATCGATGGGAGTTAAAGGCTACACACTGCATAAATGGATAGACTTGATGAATTACAAAGCAATGCAGTACTTTTATGTTAAGTTCCTAGTAATTCCTACCAATTCCAAAGAGGTTGATTAAAGCGAGCGAGTTTTGACGTA